>NW_027590241.1:300000-545000 GCF_964213995.1 Mustelus asterias
TGACAACGTTCCGATGAGACAGGGGGGTGTTGGTAGGGTACGGGAACCGTGGTGCACGAAGGTTGTGATGAACCTGGTAAATAAGAAAAGAGAGGCGTACAGAAGGTTCAGAGAGCTAGGAGGTGTTAATGATTTAGAGGAGTATACGCGATGTAGGAAGGAGCTTAAGAAGGAAATTAGGAGAGCGAGAAGGGGTCATGAGAAGACCTTGGCGGGTAAGATTAAGGAGAATCCCAAGGCTTTCTACAAATATGTCAAGAGTAAAAGGATGAGATGTGAAGGCATAGGACCCTTAAAAGGTGAAGGGGGAAAAGTTTGTGCGGAACCGTTAGAAATGGCGGAGGTGCTTAATGAATACTTTACCTCGGTATTCACGGTGGAAAGGGATCTGGGTGGTTGTACTGCTGGATTGCGGAGGACAGAAAGGATCGAGCATGTGGACATAAAGAAAGAGGATGTGTTGGAACTATTGAATGGCATCAAGGTTGGTATGTCGCCGGGACCGGATGGGATGTACCCCAGGTTACTGTGGGAGGCGAGGGAGGAGATTGCGGAGCCTTTGGCGATGATCTTTGCATCGTCGATGGAGACGGGAGAGGTTCCGGAGGATTGGAGGATTGCGGATGTGGTCCCTATATTCAAGAAAGGGAACAGGGACAGCCCGGGAAATTACCGACCGGTGAGTCTAACCTCAGTGGTTGGTAAGTTGATGGAGAGGATCCTGAGAGACAGGATTTATGATCATCTAGAGAAGTTTAGTATGATCAAAAGTAGTCAGCACGGCTTTGTCAGGGGCAGGTCGTGCCTTACGAGCCTGGTTGAGTTCTTTGAAAATGTGACCAAGCACATTGACGAAGGAAGAGCGGTGGATGTGGTCTATATGGACTTCAGCAAAGCGTTCGATAAGGTCCCCCATGCAAGACTTCTTGAGAAAGTGAGAGGGCATGGGATCCAAGGGGCTGTTGCCTTGTGGATCCAGAACTGGCTTGCCTGCAGAAGGCAGAGAGTGGCTGTGGAGGGGTCTTTCTCTGCATGGAGGTCAGTGACCAGTGGAGTGCCCCAGGGATCTGTTCTGGGACCCTTGCTGTTTGTCATTTTCATAAATGACCTGGATGAGGAAGTGGAGGGATGGGTTGGTAAGTTTGCTGACGACACCAAGGTAGGTGGTGTTGTGGATAGTTTGGAGGGATGTCAGAAGTTGCAGCGAGACATAGATAGAATGCAAGACTGGGCGGAGAAGTGGCAGATGGACTTCAACCCGGATAAGTGTGTAGTGATCCATTTTGGCAGATCCAATGGGATGGAGCAGCAGTATAAAATGAAGGGTACCATTCTTAGCAGTGTAGAGGATCAGAAGGACCTTGGGGTCCGGGTCCATAGGACTCTTAAATCGGCCTCGCAGGTGGAGGATGCGGTCAAGAAGGCGTATGGCGTACTAGCCTTCATTAATCGAGGGATTGAGTTTAGGAGTCGGGAGATAATGCTGCAGCTTTATAGGACCCTGGTTAGACCCCACTTGGAGTACTGCGCGCAGTTCTGGTCACCTCATTACAGGAAAGATGTTGAAGCCATTGAAAGGGTGCAGAGGAGATTTACAAGGATGTTGCCTGGATTGGGGGGCATGCCTTATGAGGATAGGTTGAGGGAGCTTGGTCTCTTCTCCCTGGAGAGACGAAGGATGAGAGGTGACCTGATAGAGGTTTACAAGATGTTGAGGGGTCTGGATAGGGTGGACTCTCAGAGGCTATTTCCAAGGGCTGAAATGGTTGCTACGAGAGGACACAGGTTTAAGGTGCTGGGGGGTAGGTACAGGGGGGATGTCAGGGGTAAGTTTTTCACTCAGAGGGTGGTGGGTGAGTGGAATCGGCTGACGTCGGTGGTGGTGGAGGCAAACTCGTTGGGGTCTTTTAAGAGACTTCTGGATGAGTACATGGGATTTAATGGGATTGAGGGCTATAGATAGGCCTAGAGGTGGGGATGTGATCGGCGCAACTTGTGGGCCGAAGGGCCTGTTTGTGCTGTGACTTTCTATGTTCTATGTTCTATGTGGTCTCATGCTTTTAGCACTGCTGCCTCACAGTACCAGAGACCCGGGTTCACTCCCAGTACTGAGTGATTGTCTGTGTGGAGGCTGCACGTTCTATCCGTGTCTGCGTAGGTTTTGTCCGCGTGCTCCAGTTTCCTCTCACACTCCAAAGATGTGGAGGTTAGGTGGATTGGCCGTGCCGAATGGCCCTTAGTGTCCAAAGATGCATAATTTTGGTGGAGGAGCCATGGTGAAATGCGTTGTGATGGGTTGGATGGCAGAGTCTGGGTGGGATTCTCTTTTCGAGGGTCAGCACAGACCTTCTTCAATGACTTGTGCCCCCACCACATTCCAGGCATCGCAATCCAGACCCCAACTACTCAGTGCGTGAAATGATTTTCTCATAAATGAAGAGGCATTGAGATGAGCTCTGAAAACAACAGAGCGTACAAGGCTGCGGACTAAGTGCTGGAAAATGGAACCAGAGCAAATAAAAGTAAAATACTGCGGATGCTGGAAACTTGTAATAAAAACAGAAAATGCTGAATAAACGCAGGAGGTCCGGCAGCATCTGTGGAGAGAGGAAAAGAGTTAAACGTTTGACAGGATATGTTATTGATGGCTGGAGCAGACACGATGGATCGAAAGGGCACGTTTTGTGCAGTAAAATTGTAGGATTTTGAAACAGCTGGTCCTCAGAGCAATGGTGATTTAGTTTAAAAGTAACAACTTGAAATGTATAAAAACGCACCACGGAAATTTGAACTTTGAAACTTTTGTTTATGAGACATGTTTGTGCTGTTAACTTGTAGCACTTTGAAAAAATCAAGCCCCCCTCAATCTTATCTGCTCGAGAGCACTGTGAGAGAGCGGATAGGTCAACTGAGAAAAAGGGCATTTGGTCTGAAGCCTGGATAGCTCAGTTGGAAGAGCATCAGACGTTTAATGTGGGGGTCCTGGTTTCAATTCCTGTTCATGCGTTGCTTTTCTTCCACCCTGAACGCAGTTCTTTGAGATGTGTTTCAAAATAGATGAACAGATGTCCTTTAACAAATTCCTCACACGCAATTGACAATTCCAAGAGTCGCCAGCAGCAACATTCATCCATTTTAATAGGTGCTTGAAAGCCGGCGCAGACCGGGGCTTTTCTTTCCTGCTATAGAACTGTATGACGGTAAAGTTGTAGGTTCTAAGAGAAAGAGTGCTTTTGTTTCAAAAATGCAAAATAGATAAAGGCAACACTGAGAGTTGAACTCAGGATCTCCTGTGCGCTCGGCAGGTACTTTAACCAACGAAGCCACGGCATCATTGGAAAATTTGAACCAACGTTATAATTTGTATATGAAGATAAATGCGTGGAACAAATGTGCGCTGAACATTAATTCGATCTTGTCCCGTTAGCACAATAAGTCACTCATTATTGGTCTTTGCTCAACACAATAGCACCAAGAATTATGCAGATTGCGCTCCTAATTAACCAATGAAAAGTGGAATGCCGCAGGAAGATTTGTTCTCCTTGCGCTCCCAGGTCAAAATAATCCTGTTTGTTGCTCTGCCCAGTGTCTGTGCGAATATCAGAATTAGGAGCAGGAGTAGCATCTACTGAGCTTCATGGCCTTTAGGCTCAGGTCTCGCACAATATCTGGTGCCATGTATTTTCTTGGCAGCTTGAAGCTTGTTTGTCCCTCTTGTGGGACCATGAATTGAATTCAATTGGAATTAATTTTTGCAGCAAGCACAGAGATGATTAAGGGTTTGACCGGTCCACTCTGCCGCATTGTCCTTGTAACTTTAAGTATGGATTTTAAAAAATCATCCGCATGGATTCTCCAACATTCACTCTGTTCATGGCTCACCTTCCATCTGAATTTTCCGTTTGTGCTGGGAGAGCACTGAGAAATCTCCATCTCTGTCTTCATTATGAACAGCGGGAATTCACAATTCTCCCGTGTCCCGAATTCATACCGTTCACAAGCCTTTGGATGAAGAGACTTTGAACGGAAAGACGAACCATCTTGAGTTAATTTTTCCTTGTTGGGAATTGAATGATTTCAAAGAGACCGGTGCAAAGAGGGTATTCCTGTTCCTCACTCATTCAGTGGATAAACACAACGTCCAGTATGGAACACAGATCAAGGCACCACTGAGTTCTCAGAAACTCTTCTTTACGAGGCAAGGGCTTTTAACAAATAAACCACGGCATCAAAAAATAAGCTGGGTCAAAGTTATAATATATTAATGAAGATAAAAGGAAATTACTGTGGATGCTGGAATCCGAAACACAAACTGAAAATGCTGGAAAATCTCAGCATGTCTGACAGTATCTGTGGGGAGAGAATAGAGCCAATATTTGGAGTTCAGATGACGAAGGTTCCACCGAAGGGTCATCCCCTAAGTTTCAAACAGTGCCCCCTGGTTCCGGCCTCACCCACAAGAGGAAAACATCCTTTCCACGGCGACCTTGTTACGAACAGGATCGTATAACGTTCAGTCGCATAACGATAGAGGGTTGGCAGCAGGAGAAATACTTAATACGATTAATGTTACCAGAGAGGCAGTGCTGGGTAGACGAATGGGACTGAAGGTGGACAAGTCCCCGGGTTCGGATGGAATGCATCCCAGGATATTGAAAGAAATGTCAGAGGTAATAGTGGATGCGTTAGTGATTATTTATCAAAACTCGTTGCATTCTGGGGTAGTGCTGGTTGATTGGAAAACGGCGAATGTTACGCCGCTGTTTAAAAAAGGAAGGAGACAAAAGGCGGGTAACTATAGGCCGGTCAGCTTAACGTCTGTAGTAGGGAAAATGCTGGAATCCATTATTAAAGAGGAGATAGCAGGGCATCTGGATAGAAATGGTTCGATCAATCAGACGCAGCATGGATTCATGAGGGGAAAGTCGTGCTTGACGAACATGTTGGATTTTTATGAAGATGTGACTAGGGCGGTTGATGGAGGAGAACCGGTGGATGCGGTGTTTTTGGATTTCCAAAAGGCGCTTGATAAGGTGCCCCATAAAAGGCTGCTGAAGAAGATTAGGGCACACGGAGTTGGGGGTAGTGTGTTAAAGTGGATTGGGGACTGGCTATCCGACAGGAAGCAAAGAGTCGAAATAAATGGGTGTTTTTCCGGTTGGAGGAAGGTAATTAGTGGCGTGCCGCAGGGATCGGTACTCGGGCCGCAACTGTTTACCATTTATATAGATGATCTGGAGGAGGGGACGGAGTGTAGGGTAACGAAGTTTGCAGACGACACAAAGATAAGTGGAAAAGTGAATCGTGTGGAGGACGGAGAAGATCTGCAGAAAGATTTGGACAGGCTGAGTGAGTGGGCGAGGATATGGCAAATGGAGTATAACGTTGAGAAATGCGAAGTTATACACTTTGGAGGAAATAATAACAAATGGGATTACTGTCTCAATGGAAACAACTTAAAACATGCTACCGTGCAAAGGGACCTGGGGGTCCTTCTGCATGAGACGCAAAAGCCCAGTCAGCAGGTACAACAGGTGATCAAGAAGGCAAATGGGATGTTGGCCTATATTGCGAGGGGAATAGAATATAAAAGCAGGGATGTCTTGATGCACCTGTACAGGGCATTGTGAGGCCGCAGCTGGAATACTGTGTGCAGTATTGGTCCCCTTATATGAGGAAGGATATATTGGCATTGGAGGGAGTGCAGAGAAGGTTCACCAGGTTGATACCGGAGATGAGGGGTTTGGATTATGAGGAGAGGCTGAGGAGATTGGGTTTGTACTCGTTGGAGTTTAGAAGAATGAGGGGGGATCTTATGGAGACTTATAAGATAATGCGGGGGCTGGATAGGGTGGAGGCGGAGAGATTCTTTCCACTTAGTAAGGAAGTTAAAACTAGAGGACACAGCCTCAAAACAAAGGGGGGTCGGTTTAAGACAGAGTTGAGGAGTAACTTCTTCTCCCAGAGGGTGGTGAATCTCTGGAATTCTCTGCCCACTGAGGTGGTGGAGGCTACCTCGCTGAATATGTTTAAAGCGCGGATGGATGGATTCCTGATCGGTAAGGGAATTAAGGGTTATGGGGATCAGGCGGGTAAGTGGTACTGATCCACGTCAGATCAGCCATGATCTTATTGAATGGCGGGGCAGGCTCGAGGGGCTAGATGGCCTACTCCTGCTCCTATTTCTTATGTTCTTAAGTCACACCTCACTCTCCTAAATACCGTGCTGGAGCCGCATGCGCAGAGCGGGAATCACTGTGTTTGAAGCCGCATGCGCAATGTCGAGTGCCAGACAGGGGTGTGTGCATGCGCTGTTCCCGTGAGGATTTCGAGTTCATCTGCCTGAAGATAGGGGGCGCAGGAAAAGGTAGGGACCCCATTAGCTGTCGAGTTCCCATCAAATCGACGGTTTTGTGATGGGGTTTACTTTAAGTTGCTCACTTCCATTTCTTTTAACTATCTTGTGATTTTTTGTTTTTTCTACTGTGCCGGTTGATCGGAAACACTTTTTCAGAACCTTTCCAATGCCCTTGTTTCCCATGATGAATTCCCCACTCTCTCCCTCTAACACACATTGCTTTTATTTACTCTCTTCCTGTTTAATATACGTGTTGAAGCTTTTACTGTCTGTTTTATAGTTGATAGCTTGATTCTTTTCTCTTATTGTACAATTCTTCCCCTTTGAATTATTGCTACAGATCCTTTGCTGAACTGTAAAACCAATCTAATATTTTGTGCTGCCATTAATGTTTGCAACACTGGAAATATACTTCTTTCTATTTCTCACCTCAGCTGGAATGGCATGCCGCGCCTGCGTATTGAAGGAGGACAAGGGGCATGTGGCAGTCCATGTATGGTCGTTCCTTTGCGCAGTGCAGAAACTTCGTTGGGGCCTCAGCCCCGCCCCTGCCGGGATCACTGTGGCATCACGTGCTCTGTGGAGTCATCAGGGAGGCGTAGCCTGCAGTCACCAGTAGGTCGGGCCCAGCCATCATCAGTGGGCGGGTTTGTGTCATAATCAGGTTGCGGCTCTGTGACTTCATCCGGCAATGAGGAGGCGGGAAAACCCGGTATCAGGGACGAGCTCCCGCGCAGTTTTCTGGGGGCGGGACCCAGGTCTCATCAAAGGATGGTCTGTGCCGGGTCGGTAGGCGGAGCCTGTCTCGGGCTGAGGTCGGGAATAACAGAGGGAAAGGCAGCTGACGGAGGCATCACACAGAACCAGTTCATCGGCTGTGGGAGGCATCACACAGAACCAGCTCATCGGAAGTGGGAGGCTTCACACAGAACCATCTCATCGGCTGAGGGAGACATCACAGAGAACCAGCTCATCGGCTGAGGGAGGCTTCAACTCATCGGCTGACTGCGGCATCACACAGAATGAGCTCATCGGCTGGGTGAGGTATCACAATGAACCAGCTCATCGGCTGAGTGAGGCATCACATAGATCCAGCTCATCGGCTGGGGGAGGCATCACACAGAACTAGCTCATCAGCTGAGGGAAGCATCATACAGAACCAGCACATGGGGCTGTGAGAGCCATAACACCGAATCAGCTCATCGGCAGAGTGAGGCATCACACAGAATCAGCTCATCGGCTGGGTGAGGCATCACAAAGAACCAGCTCATTGGCTGAGCGAGGTATCACAGAGAACCAGCAGATTGGCTGAGGGAGGCATCACAATGAGCCAGCTCTTCGGCTATGGGAGGCATCACAAGGAACCAGCTCATCTGCTGAGGGAGGCATCACACATAACCAGCTGATCGGCTGAGGGAGGCATCACACAGAACCAGTTCATCAGCTGAGGGAGATATCACATAGATCCAGCTCATCGGCTGAGTGAGGCATCACACAGAAACAGCTCATCGGCTGAGGGAGGCATCACAAAGAATCAGCACATCGGCTGAAGGAGGCGTCACACAGAAACAGCTCATCGGCTGTGGCAGGCATCACACAGAACCAGGTCATCGGCTGTGGGAGGCATCACACAGAACCAGCTCATCGGCTGAGGGAGGCAACACACAGAACCAGCTCATTGGCTGAGGCAGGCATCACACAGAACAAATTCATCGGCTACTGGAGGCATCACGCAAAACCAGCTCATCGGCTGTGGGAGGCATCACACAGCACCAGCTCATTGGCTGTGGGAGGCATCACAAAGAACCAGCTCATCGGCAGTGGCAGGCATCACACAGAACCAGCTCATTGGCTGAGTGACGCATCACACAGAACCAGCTTATCGGCTGTGGGAGGCATTACACAGAACCAGCTCATCGGCAGTGGGAGGCACCACACAGATCCAGGCCATCGGCTGAGGGAGACATCACACAGAACCAGCACATCAGCTGAGGGAGGTATCACACAGAACCAGCTCATCGGCTGAGTGAGGCATCACACAGCACCAGCTGATCGTCTATGGGAGGCATCACAGAGAACCAGCTCATCGGTTGAAGGAGGCAACACACAGAACCAGATCATTGGCTGAAGCAGGCATCACACAGAAACAATTCATCGGCTGAGGGAGACATTACACAGAACTATCTCATCGGCAGAATAAGGCATCACACAGAATCAGCTCATCGGCTGGGTGAGGCATCACACAGAACCAGCAGATTGGCTGAGGGAGGCATCACACAGCACCAGCTCATCGGCTAAGGGAGGCAACAAACAGAGCCAGCTGATCGGCTGAGGCAGGCATCACACAGAACCAATTCATCGGCTGAGGTAGATATCACATAGAACCAGCTCATCGGCTGAGTGAGGCATCACACAGACACAGCTCATCGGCTGTGGCAGGCATCAGACAGAATGAGGTCATCGGCTGTGGGAGGCATCACACAGAACCAGCTCATTGGCTGTGGGAGGCATCACACAGAACCAGCTCATCGGCAGTGGGAGGCACCACGCAGATCCAGGTCATCGGCGGAGGGAGACATCACACAGAACCAGCACATCGACTGTGGGAGGCATCACACAGCACCAGCTCATTGGCCGTGGAAGGCATCACACAGAACCAGCTCATCGGCAGTGGGAGGCACCACACAGATCCAGGTCATCGGCTGAGGGAGACATCACACAGAACCAGCACATCGGCTGAGGGAGGTATCACACAGAACCAGCTCATCGGCTGAGTGAGGCATCACACAGCACCAGCTGATCGTCTATGGGAGGCATCACACAGAACCAGCACATCGGCTGAGGGAGGCATCACACAGAACCAGCTCATCGGTTGAGGGAGGCAACACACAGGACCAGATCATTGGCTGAAGCAGGCATCACACAGAAACAATTCATCGGCTGAGGGAGGGATCACACAGAACCAGCTGATCGGCTGTGGGAGGCATCACACAGAACCAGTTCATCAACTGTGGGAGGCATCGCACAGAACCAGCTCATCGGCTGTGGCAGGCAACAATCAGAACCAGCTCATCCGCTGAGTGACGCATCACACAGAACTAGCTCATCGGCTGTGGGAGGCATCACATTGAGCCAGCTCATCGGCTGAATGAGGCATCACACAGCACCAGCTGGTCGTCTATAGGAGGCATCACACAGAACCAGGACATCGGCTGAGGGAAACATAACACACAACTAGCTCATCGGCATTGGGAGGCATCAAACAGAACGACCTCATCGGCTGTGGGAGGCATCGCACATAACGAGCTGATCGGTTGAGTGAGGCATCAGACATTAACAGATCATCAGCTGAGGGAGGCATGACGCAGAATTAGCTGATCGGCTGAGGGAGGCATCACGCAGAATCAGCTCATTGGCTGAGCGAGGCATCACACAGAACCAGCTCATCGGCTGAGGTAGGCATCACACAGAACCAGCTCATCGGCTGAGGGAAGCAACACGCAGTACCAGATCATCGGCTGAAACAGGCATCACACAGAACCAATTCATCGGATGCGGGAGGCAACACACAGAACCAGCTCATCGGCTGCGTGACGCATCACACAGATCTAGCTCATCGGCTGTGGGAAGCATCACACACAACCAGCTCATCGGCTGAGTGAGGCATCACACAGCACCAGCTGATCGTCTATGGGAGGCATCACACAGAGCCAGCTCATCGGCTGAGTGACGCATCACACAGAACTCGCTCATCGGCTGAGTGAGGCATTACACAGCACCAGCTGATCATCTATGGGAGGCATCACACAGAACCAGGACATCGGCTGAGGGAAACATAACACATAACTAGCTCATCGGCAGCGAGAGGCAGCAAACAGAACCACCTCATCGGCTGTGGGAGGCATCGCACAGAACCAGCTCATCGGCTGAGTGAGGCATCACGCAAAATTAGCTCATCGGCTGAGGGAGACATCACACAGAATCAGCAGATCGACTGAGGAAGGCATGACGCAGAACCAGCTCATCAGCTGAGTGAGGCATCACACAGAAACAGGTCATCGACTGAGGGAGGCATCACGCAAAATTAGCTGATCGGCTGAGGGAGGCATCACACAGAACCAACTCATCGGCTGAGTGGGGCATCACACAGAATCAGGGGTACATGTTCATAGATCCTTGAAAGTGGAGTCACAGGTGGACAGAGTGGTGAAGAAGGCATTAGGCATGCTTGGTTTCATCGGTCAGAACATTGAATACAGGAGTTGGGACGTCTTGTTGAAGTTGTACAAGACATTGGTGAGGCCACACTTGGAATACTGTGTGCAATTCTGGTCACCCTATTATAGAAACGATATTATTAAACTCGAAAGAGTGCAGAAAAGATTTACCAAGATGCATTCGCGACTTGATGGATTGAGTTATAAGGAGAGGCTGAATAGACTGGAACTTTTTTTTCTGGAGCGTAGGAGGCTGAGGGGAGACCTTATTGAGGTCTATAAAATAATGAGGGGCATAGACAATTTCGATCGTCAATATCTTTTCCCAAAGGCAGTTCAGTCTAAAACTAGAGGGCATAGGTTTAACGTGATACAAAAATGTCCAGACGGGGAGTTTTTTCACACAGAGGGTGGTGAGTGTCTGGAACAAGCTGCCAGATTTCGTGGGCACATTTTATCTTTTAAAAAGCATTTAGACAGTTACATGGGTACCATTGGTACAGAGGGATGTGGGCCAAATGAGGGCAATTGGGATTAGTTTAGGCGTTTTAAAAGAAAAATAGGTGCGGCATGGACAAGTTGTGCCGAAGGGCCTGTTTCGATGCTGTAAATCTCTATGACTATGTCTCGATCATCGGCTGAGGAAGACATCACACAGAACCAGCACAACATGAACAAAGAAAATACAGCACAGGAACAGGCCCTTCGGCCCTCCAAGCCCGCGTCACTCCCTGGTCTAAAAAGACCATTCTTTTGTATCCCTCCATTCCCACTCCGTTCATGTGGCTATCGAGATAAGTCTTAAACGTTTCTAGTGTGTCCGCCTGCACCACCTTGCCCGGCAGCGCATTCGAAGACCCCCCCACCCTCTGTGTAAAATATGTCCTTCTGATATCCGTATTAAACCTTCCCCCCCCCACCCTCCCCTTGAACCTGTGACCCCTCGTGAACGTCACCACTGACCTGGGAAGCCTTTAATTTCCCGGGTTATCCTTCCTACCCTTCTTAAATAACGGGACCAAATTAGCTATCCTCCAATCCTCTGGGACCACACCTGTGTCCAGTGACGAGAAAAAGATTGGCGTCAGAGGCCGAGCGATTTCATCTCTCGTGTCCCTGAGCAGCCTTGGATAGATTCCATCAGGCCCTGGGGATTTGTCAGTCTTTATATTCCCTAAACCTGACACTTCCTCCCTTGTCATGGAAATTTTCACTAACGGGTCAACACTCCCCTCCGAGACACTCACAGTCAACATATCCCTCTCCTTTGAGAATTCCGACGCAAAGTATGCATTTACGATCTCCCCTTCTTCTTTGGGCTCAAAGCATAATTCCCCACTTTTGTCCCTGAGAGGTCCGATTTTTTTCCCTGACAACCCTTTTGATCCTAACATGCTCCTTAATCCTGTCTGCCAAGGACATTTCGTGACAGATTTTCCCCTTCTAATTCCTCGTTTGATTTCTTTCTTACTTTCGTTGAATTCCTCCAGAGCTCCCTCCGTTTTTCGCTGCCTGGATCTAACGTACGCCTCTCTTTTCTTTTTGACCAATCCCTCATTTTCACGGCCTATCCACGGTTATCGAATCCTACCCTTCCTATCCTTTTTTACAGGCACATGCCTATCCTGCAGCCCTAACAACTGTTCCTTAAAAGACTCCCACATGCCAGATATGGATTTACCCTCAAACAACCTCTCCCAATCAACAGCTGCCAATTTCTGCCTAATCCCACTAAAGTTAGCCTTCCCCCAATCTAACACCTTACCCTGTGGGACATGACTCATCCTTTTCCATCACTATCCTAATGCTGACAGAAGTGTGGTCACTATTTGCCACATGCTCCCCACCCGAAACTTTGAAGACCTGACCGGGCTCATTACCCAGTACGAGGTCCAGTATAGCCCCCTCTCTAAACGGGCTATCTCCATATTGTTCGAAAGAACCTTCCTGTACGCATTTTACAAATTCCTCCCCATTCAACCTCCCAGCCCTACGCGTTTTGCAGTCTATATCAGGGAAATTGAAGTCTCCCACTACATCAACCCTGTTCTTCCTGCACCTATCCATTATTTCTGGACATATCCGTTCTTCCACTTCCCTTGGGCTCCTGGGGGGGCCTGTAGTATACGCCCAACAGAGTGACTGCGCACTTCCTGTTTCTGAGCTCCAGCCACAGTGACTCGTTACACGACCCCTCTGAATTGTCCCCCCTCTGCACCGCTGTAATATGCTCTCTAACTAATACTGCTAATCCGCCACCTCTTTAGGCCCCTCCTCTGTCTCGCCTGAAACACTTGCACCCCGGAATATTCAGTTGCCAGTCCTGTCCCTCTTTCAACCAAGTATCTGTCACCACAACCACATCCAAATTCCTCGTAAGCAAAAAGGCCCTAAGTTCGTCTGTCTTACCTGCAACGCTCCTTGCATTGAAGTATATGCACTCCAGATCTCCAGGCCCAGTGAGGTCTTCGTCCCCCAGAGTGCTCTTCTTCTCTGCAAGCCTTGTCCTGGCCCCAAGCTCGTCCCCAGCCTCTACACTTGTAGACAAAAATGTTTGATCCCCACCCCCCCCTGCCACATTAGTTTAAACCCACCCGAACTGCACTTGCAAAACTCCCAGCCAGGATATTCGTGCCCTTCCAATTTAGTTGTGACCCGTCCTTCATGTACAGGTGCCCTCCCGTCTTTAAAACTTCCCACTGATCAAGGAATATGAAGCCCTCCCTTGTGGACCAGTCCTTTAGCCAAGCGTTCAATTGTACTATCTCCCTATTCGTAGCCTCACTGGCCCTAGGCATTGGGAGCAGCACAGAGATTGCCACCCTGTAGGCCATACCTTTTAGCCTATTTCCCAACTCCGTGAAGTGCTCTCACAGGATTCCCCTGTTCTTCATATCAACGTCATTTGCACCAATGTGTACATTGAGATCCGTTTCTTTATCCTTCCCTTTTAATATGCCTCCTATCTGCTCGGAGACATCCAGTACCCCAGCACCAGATAGGCAGACTACCATCCTGGAGTCCTGTTCGCACCCACAGAATCGCCTGTCCGTGCCTCTAACCGATGCGTCCCCCACCACTATTGCTCTCCTCATCACTCTCATTCCTTCCCGGGCAACAGAGCCTGACCGTGTGCCGCTGAACTGGTCACTGTGGCTTACACCTGAAGAGTCATCCTCCTCCACACTATCCAAAACAATATACTTGTTTTGGAGGGGGACAACCACAGGTGACCCCAACGCTAATTGCTCACTCCCCTCCCCTCTCACACCTGTCGCTGAGCCATTCCTATTATGAAAGACAGCCACTGGGATACTATCTGGTACGTTACCCTTATGACCTTTACTCCTCCTAACTGTGACCCACGTGTCTTACCCCTGAGGCCCAGGTGTAACTACTTGCCTATAACTCATGCTTATTTGTCTCTGATTCTCCCTGACTAGACTAAGGTCATCAAGCCGCTGCTCCAGTTCGCTGACGTGGTCCCTCAGGAGCTGCAGTTCCATGCAACTGGCGCAAATGTGAACCTCCGGGCGGCTAGGTGTTTCCAGGAACTCACACATCCCACACCGAAAGCAACAAACTGGCCTATCACTCATAGCTACCCTTTTCCTTCATAGAAATGGAAAAGAAAAACCGACCCCGCTTCACCCTTTCCCCCGAAGCCCTGTGAGACAAAGCCCTTACAGTTCAAACTCTCCTCCCTGCTCACTCCCCTGCGTGCTCCCGACGCTGCCCGCTCAAAAGAGCTGCTTGATTTTAAACCCTCCAAAAATCTTCCCAGACTTCTCCTGGGCCTACTTCCGGTTTTGGAAAAAAAAGCCCTCCGATTTTTAGCACAAATTTAACTGAAAAATTAATAAATAAATCAAATGCAGAAACACAGTCCCTTACCCTCTGCCTGCTCCTGTGGAACAATGAGGCTGAAACCTCCAAGGTATGCCCTTTTTAACCCCTCCAGAAACCTTCCCAGGCTTCTTCTGGGCCTACCTCCGGTTTTGGATGCCTCCCTCATCGGCAGAAGGAGGCATCACACAGAACCAGCGCATCGGCTGAGGGAGGCATCACACAGACGGATCTCACCAGCTACCACAGGATTCAGGAAGGAGGGTGGGAACCGGAGCAGCAGGTCAATGAGTTTTTTTGGGGGGCTCAGGTGCAGAGCTCCTTAAAATGCCACAGACAGGAGCAGAAATAGTCAAGAAGGCCAAAGCAATGCTGCCCCTCATATCTAAAGGGCGGGAGTATAGGGATGCAGATGTTATGCTGCAGTTCTACAAAACCCTCGTAAGATCTCACTTAGAATACTGTGAGCAGGTATGGACAGGATACCTTAGGAAGGATGTCTCTACCTGGAGGGAGTTACAATCTATATTAATGACTTGGACACAGGGACAGAAGACACTGTAGCCAAATTTTAATGACAGAAAAATCGGTGGGAAAGTAAGTTGCAATGAAGAAATAAGAACCTTACAAACGGATATTGATAGGTTTCGAGAGTGCGCCAAAATGTGACAGATAGAGTTTAAAATGGATAAGTGTGAGGTCATGAATTTTGGACAGAAATGTGGGAAGGCGACTTATTATCTAAATGGGGAGAGATTTCGGGGTGCTCCGGTGCAGAGGGATTTGGGTGCCCTCGTTCGTGAGTCACAGAAAGCTAGCATGCAGGTACAGCAGATAATAAATAAGGCTATTGGAATGATGGTATTGATAGCTAAAGGAATAGAATATAAAGATAACGAAGTATTGTTGCAACTATGGAAGGCACTGGTGAGGCTGCACCTGGAGTATTGTGCACCGTATTGGTTCCCTTATTTGAGAAATGATGTTGTGGCATTAGAGGCAGTTCAGAGGAGGTTCACTCGATTGGTTCAAGAGATGAGGGCCTTGTTGTACGAAGAGAGATTGAACTGTTTAGGTCAATACTCTGAAACTCAGAAGAATGAAGGGAGATCAAATTGAGGTATACAAGATGATAATAGGTATGGATAAAGTAGACGTGGAGCGGATGCTTCGGTTGGTGGGACTTCCTAGGTCGAGCGGTCATAGTCATGGGATGAGGGGTGGCAAATTTAAAACAGAGTTGAGGAGAAACTACTTCCCCCAAAGGGTTATGAATCTTTGGAATTCGCTAAACCAAAGTGTGATGGATTCTGGGACATTGAGTAAATTAAAGGAGGAGTTAGACAGATTGTTCATTGGTAATGGGTTGAAGGGTTATGGGGGGAAGGCAGGAAAATAGGGATGAGGAGAATATCAGCCATGGTCGAATGGCCGAGCGGACTCGATGGGCCGAATGGCCTAATTTTCCTCCGATATATTCTGAATTTATGGACACAGGTAGACAAGAATGATACCTGGATTTCAGGGGTTCAGTTAAACGGAGAGATTAGACAAATTAGGCCTCTATTCTCTCAAAATCAAAATAAGTTTGAGGGGTAATCCAATAGAAATCTACAAAATATTTACAGGGAAGGACAGGGTGGAGAAGGAGAAACTGTTTCCACAAGTTGGGGCCAAGCCATTCTGGAGAGTTGTTCGAAAACACTTCTACACATAGAGAGTGTTGGAGGTTTGCAACTCTCTTCCTCAAACGCCGTTGGATGGTAGTTCTGTTGTGAGGTTTCAGTCTGAGATAGACACATTTTTATTGAGCAGGGGTATGAGAGATATGGGCCGAGGGCAGGTACATGGGGTCAGGCCACAGATCAGCCATGATCTTACTGAATGGCGGAGCGGGCTCGAGGGGCTGAATGGCCTGTTCGTCTTATTATGTTCCTATGTTCCTGGATGGTGCTCATCGGCTATGGGAGGGATCGCGCAGAAATAGCTCATCTGCTACAGGAGGAATCGCGCACAAGGCACTCATCGACTACGGGAGGAATCACGCAGAAGGAGCTCATTGACTACGGGAGGAATCACGCAGGCAGTGCTCATCGGCTCCAGGAGGAATCGCGCAGAGGATGCTCCTCGGTTACGGGAGGAATCACGCAGTCGGTGCTATTTGGTTATGAGGGGAATCACGCAGACAGTGCTATTCGGTTATGAGAGGAATCACGAAAACGGTGCTATTCGCGTATGGGAGGAATCACGCAGACGTTGCTATTCGCTTATGGGAGGAATCACGCAGACGATGCTATTCGGTTATGGGACAAATCACGCAGACGGTGCTGATTGGTTACAGGGGAGGTAACATGCCACTCACACTTTCTGAGTTACACAGATATATAGACAGATTCTCTATCACCCAGTCTCTCATTCATTCACACATACTCACTGTCACACACACATTCACACAGCTTCTGTCACATCAGGCACACTCACCAACACAGAATAACACACAAAAATACACACACAAACACAACGTCAACTCTCACACATTCACAGAAACGAATACTCACAAACATTCACACATCTTCGTGCACACTCACATAGCACTCGGTCGAATCACATCTGCCCAAATATACTTAGACACAATCATAAACATTCATCCTCACAGTGTGACAGGCATTATAACACTCGCAAACATACACACACTTATACACTCACACACACACACACACACACACACACACATACACACACACACACAGAGACAGTTACTCTGACTCTACTCTGACTCTCATTCACGTACCCTTCCTCACACTCACTGAGACCCACATTGGCACTCACGTTCACACACATTTCCATATACACACACACTCACTCTTATTCACACGGACACTATTACAGATTCACATATATATTCACTCACACTGTCTCACGCACTCATTCACACTCTCTCACACACACAGACCCTCACTCAAACAAATTCACAGACATTGTCCCTCTCCACATAAAATCACACACATTCACACAGCCTCACCATCCATGCAAACTCACAATCACTCACTCTGAGAATCGCACATGCACAAATGCACTCACACTCAGACACAAACTCACAGAGTCGCAGATTGTCACACACACTGAATTGCACTCACACTTAACTGCACACACTGAAACAGCCGTTCACTCTCATTCGCACGATCTCCAACACAAACCCTCAGTCACAAACATTCATATGCACACAACTCTCACACACTCACACATGGACACAACCTATTACACATTTGCGCAAACTTCCTCAATCACTCAGAATCACACCTGCGCAAATACACACTCACACACCATCATCCACTCAGTCTCACCCTGTTGCAAGCAGAGTCACACTCACTGTCAACTAACACAGCCTCTCACTCTCACTCTCATAGTCTCTTACACAGACCACTCTTTCACACTCACAAACTCAATGAACTCTCACATGCTCACACACATCCACACATCCTTACAATGTTACTCAAAATGTTGCAAGCACAATCACAATCACACACACACAATAACTCACTTCCTGCAACACACACACTAGCACACATTCCCTTACACACTCACTTATCCACACATATTCCCAGCACACTCTCGTTTTCGCTCTCTCTCTCTCTCTCTCAAATACACACACACATACACTTTCACAAACGTACACCAGAAACAATTTCTGATGTACCCATATTCTTTCTTACTCGCACAGTTTCCCACTCTTATTCACACGTATTCAGATTAACCCTCACTCACACAAACACATTTTCACGCTCACACACATTCACACATCCTCTTTCACACTCAGGGACACTGACACAAACACACCTTCTCAGAATCTCCCTCACACTGTAGCAAGCACCATCACACTCACAAACACACACACACTCACGCTCAGAATTACCTACACAGACAGACAGACAGACAGACACACACACACACACACCCTTATACACACGCACAGTTACTCTCACTCTCATTCACCCACCCTCTCTCACACTGACACAGACCCACATTCACAGACATTCACACGGACACTATTACAGATACCCACATATATTCTGTATCACTCACACTGTCTCACTAACTCATTAACGCTCTCTCACACACATTCAGAAAGACTGTCCCTCTCACAGCCACAAACAGATTCACACAGCCTCGTATACTCATGTGTGAGAGAGACTGTGTGAATGAGAGTGACGGAGACTATCTGAAAGACAGAGAATATATGTAAATAAGTGAGTGTGGCAGGGAGTGAGTGAGAAACTGTGTGAATGCAGCTTAGTGTGTACAAGTGTGACAGTGTGGGTGTATACAGATGTGTGTCTGTGAGAGTGCTTTGCGAATTTTTGCCATTTGCAGATATATACACATATATTCTTTGTCAGTCACAGTTTCTCACTCTTACTCACACACTGTCCCACACACATTCACAAACACCCTCACACTCACAAGCACCCTCACACTCACAAACACCCTCACAAATACTCCCTCTCTCTCTTCCCTCCCCATTCCCCCTCCCTCTTCCTTCCCCATTCCCCCTTGCCTCCTCCTTCCCTCCCTTTTCCCATCCCATTCCCCCTTGCCTCCTCCTTCCCTCCTCCTTCCCTCCCCATTCCCCTCCCTCTTCTCTCCCCATTCCCCCTCCTTCTCCCCGCCGCATTCCCCTTCCCTCTTCCTTCCCCATCCCCCCTTCCCCTTCCCTCCCCATTCCCCCTCTCCCTTCACGTCCCCCTCCCCTCCTTCCCTTCCCTTTCCACCCTCCCCTGCTTCCGCCTCTCCCCCTCCCCTTCTCGCCCTCTCTCTCCCTTTTTCTCTTCCCTCTCCCCCTTACCCACTTTCCCAATCTCCCCGTCTCCCCTTCCCCCACCCCTCTCTCCGTCTCCTCCCCTCTCCTTCCCCATCCCTCTCCCCCTTTCCCCCCTCCAACTCCCCACCTGCCTCCCTCTTGCCCGTCTCCCCCTCCCTCTTCTCCCACTACCCCACTTTCCTCCTTCTACCCATGTCCCTCCTTCTTCCTTCTCCCCTCTCTCCCACCTCTTCCCGCCTCTCCACCCCTCCTCCCTCTCCCCTACTTCCCCTTTCACCCTCCCTCTCTTCCCCCTCTCCCCCTTTTCCCCCTCCCTCTCTTCCCCCTCTCCCCTTCACACCCTCCACCCTCTCCGCCTCTCCACTCCTCCCACTTCGCCTCTCTCCCGCCACTCTTCCCACTCTCCCCCATTTACCTCCTTCTCCCCTTCTCCACTTTCACCTTTCCCCATCTTCATTCTCCCTCCTTTCCCCATCCCCCTCTCCCTCCTCTTCCCCTTCCACTCCTCCCCCTCTCCTCCTCCCACCTTACTTCCTTTCCCTCTCCTCCCCCTCTCTCCCCTCTCCCCCTATCATTCTCACAAATTCACACTCACACTATTGCAAGCACAAACACACTCACACGTATACACACTGACAGAAACACACACTCACTTACTTACACACGTTCACCCATCCTCCTTTACACATGCACACTCACTCACTCACTCAATCACTCACTCAGAATCACATTTACTCAAAAGCTCACACTTGCAAGCACTATCACTCTCACAAAGACGCAACAAACACACACTTTTGTGCACACATCTACACACTGACACACTCTTATACACACACAACATTTCTCTCACACACAGATACTCACATATATTCTCTGTCACTCACGCAGTCTCTCGGTCTCATTCACACAATCTCTCACACACACACTCACAAAGACCCTCACTTGCGCACACATAATCACGCACACTCTCACACACATTCACACGTAATCCTTCACACTCATACACACTCACACAATCACTCTCAGAATCCCACATGCACAAACATACACTCACACTCCCATCCTCACAATCTCACCCTGACACAGTTACAAGCACTAACACACTCACACACACACATACACACACACAAACACACACACACACACACTGACAGACTCCTGCACATTCTTACACATTCAGTCACACACATTCACACTCTCTTTCACACTCATACAATCGCTTTCAGAATCACATCTGCACAAACACATACTCGCACACTCACAAACACATCACAACAATCTCTCTTACACTGTTGCAAGCACGATCAAACTCTCAAACACACACACACACACACACACACACATTCCCTCAGTATCACACACTCACTTACCCACACACATAGACTCACATTCACTGCCACACTCTCATTCCCCCTACTCTCTTGTACATACACACACACACAGTCTCTTTCACACACTCACATACACCTTCACAGGCACAAACACACACTCTGACAACACATTCTCACACTCACGAGCTTCACACATTCTCTTTCACACTTCTGCACACTCACACGATCACTCAATCTCAGAATCTCCCCTGCACACTCATACATACACACACTGTCACGCACACTCTCTCATTCACACACTCCTCTCAGTCTCCCACTGACACTCACTCTCACACACACTCACACATTCACACATCCTTTTTCACACTCACACATACAGTCACAAACACATCCCAAGAATCTCACACACCGTTGCAAGCACGATCACACTCTCAAACTTCCCTTCCATCCCTATTCCCCTCCTCCCTCTTCCCTCCCCATTCCCCCTCTCCCATTCACAGATCCTCTTTCACACGCATTCACACTCGCTCCATCACTCACTCAGAATCACATTTGCTCAAACATTCACACACAATCAATTGCACTCACTCATTTGCACACACATTCAAGGTCACTCTCATTCAGACACTTTCTGTCTCACACACACACACACACACACACAGTCTCAGAATTACCTACACACACACACAGACACGCACACTGATTCTCACACTCACAGTGCTGCAAGTATTATCACACTCATAAACGCACAAACACTGAAACACACACACACACACACAGTTACTCTCATTCTCATTCATACTCCCTTTCTCACACTCACACAGACCCACGCTGTCACACTCTCTTATTCACACACAGACAGTATTGCATATTCGCACATATATTCTCTAGTCACTCACACTGTCTCTACTCACTCAGTCACACTTTGCCACACACTCACAGACCCTCACTCACAATAATTCAAAGACACTGTCCCTCTCACACACAAACACACACATTCACACAGCCTGACACACCTATGCAAACTCACAATCACTCTGAGAATCGCACATGCACTAATACACTCACACTCAGACACACAAACTCAGAGTCACAGACAATCGCGCACGGTGTCTCAAACACAATCAATTGCACTCACACATACTCGCACACACTGAAACAGCTTTTCACTCTCATTCACACGCTCTCCAACACAAAACCTCATTCACCCACATTCATATGCACAACACACTCTCACACATGGACACATCCTCTTTCACACTTGCACACACTCACACAATCACTCAGAATCACAAGTGCACAGACACACACTCTCACCCCTCTCATCCTCTCAGGCTCACCCTGTTGAAAGCACTGTTACATGCACGAACACACTTTCACTCACAAAGCCTCTCACTCCCATTCACACTCTCTCTCTCACAGACCCTCACTCACATTCACGCACACTCTGTCTCCGTGTGTGTGTATCTGTCAGTGCGGGTTTGTGTGAGAGAATATCTGTGTGTGTGAGGGAATGAGTGAGAGAGTATGTGATGGCACGTTTATGTGCAAGAGTGTGATTGTGTGTGTGCATGAGTGGGAAAGAGGATTTGTGAAGGTGTGTGTGCGTACACACTGCCAGACTCCTACATATTCTGATACCCTCAGTCAGTCGCTCTGACACACACTCACGTATATTCTCTCACTCACATACACTCAATTACTCACACACACAGCCTCTCATTCTCCCTCACTCTCTCACACATAAACTCACTCACAAAATTGTATACACAAACACACACACGCTTGTTTGTGAATGGAGGTTTGGGTTGGAGACTTTCCAACTCACGCTCTCACACAGACCGATATACACATATATTCTCTGTCACTCACACAGTGTCTCTTGCTTATTCACTCACTCTCACACGCTCACACAAACCCTCACTCGCACATAGTGTGTGTGTGTGTGCAAAGCGTGTCTGTGTGTCAGAATATTTATGAGTGTGATCATGTTTACAAGTGTATGGGATGTTAAGGATGAGTGTGTGTGATTGTGTGAGAGTTTGTGTGTGAGTGTGTGTGTCGGTGTGATTGTGAGTGTGTGGAAGTGTGTGTGTGTAGGTGTGATTGTGAGTGTGCGTAATTGTGTGTGAGAGTGTGTCGATCTGATTGTGAGTGAGTGTAAGTGAGTGTGTGTTTAATTATGTGAGAGTGTGTGTGAGAGTGTGTGTGTGTCGGTGTGATTGTGAGTATGTGTAATAGTGTGAGAGTGTGTGTGAGACTGTGTGTATATCGGTGTGGCAGTGAGCGTGTGCAAGTGAGAGTGTGTGTAGGTGTGCTTGTGAGTGTTTAATTGTGTGAGTGTGTGTGAAAGGGGATGGGCGACATCTTATCGGCCGTTCCATAATTCTGTTAGCTTTAGGATAGTGATGGAAAAGGAGGCGTGGTGTCCCAAGTGTAAGGTGTTGGACTGGGGGAAGGCTAACTTTAGTGGGATGAGGCAGAAATTGGCAGCTGTTGATTAGGAGCGGCTGTTTGAGGGGAAATCCACATCTTGCATGTGGGAGTCTTTTAAGGAACAGCTGTTAGTGCTGCAGGATCGGCATGTGCCTGTAAAAAAGAAAGATAGGAAGTGGAGGATTCGAGTACCGTGGATAACCAGGGAAATTGAGGGATTGGTCAAAAAGAAAAGAGAGGCGTATGTTAGGTCCAGGCAGATAAAAACGGAGGGAGCTCTGGAGGAATACAAAGAAAGTAGGAAAGAACTCAAACGAGGAATTAGAAGGGCAAAAAAGGGTCACGAAATGTCATTGGCAGACAGGATTAAGGAGAATCCCAAGGCATTTTATTCATACATTAGGAACAAAAGGGTTGTCAGGGAAAAAATCGGAACTCTCAGGGACAAAAGTGGGGAATTATGCTTAGAACCCAAGGAAGTAAGGGAGATCCAAAATGAATACTTTGCGTCGGTATTCACAAAGGAAGGGGATGTGTTGACTGGGAGTGTCTCGGAGGGGAGTGTTGACCCGCAGGCGAAAATCTCCTTTACAAGGGAGGAAGTATTAGGTTTTTGAGGAGATATAAAGACTGACAAATCTCCAGGGCCTGATGGAATCGATCCAAGGCTGCTCAGGGAGACGAGTGATGAAATCGCTGGGGCTCTGACGCAAATCTTTGTCTCGTCACTGGACACAGGTGAGGTCCCAGAGGATTGGAGGATAGCTAATGTGTTCCCGTTATTTAAGCAGGGTAGGAAGGAAAACCCGTGAAATTATAGGCCGGTGAGCTTGACGTCTATGGTCGGGAAGTTGTTGGAGAGGATTCTTAGAGATAGGATGAATGCACATTCAGAAAGGAATAAAAGCATTAACGATCGTCAGCATGGATTTGTGAGAGGGAGGTCATGTCTCACTAACCTGGTGGAGTTTTCTGAAGAAATGACTAGATTGGTTGACGAGGGAAGGGCCGTGGATGTCGTCTATATGGACTTTAGTAAAGCGTTTGACAAAGTCCCTCATGGTAGGTTGGTTCCAAAGGTTGGATCTCATGGGATAAAGGGGGAGGAGGCAAGATGGGTGGAGAACTGACTTGGTCACAGAAGACAGAGGGTGGTAGTGGAAGGGTCTTTTTCTGGCTGGATGCCTGTGACTAGTGGTGTTCCGCAGGGCTCTGTATTGGGACCTATGCTGTTTGTGATTTATATAAACGATCTGGAAGAAGGTGTAATTGGGGTGATCAGTAAGTTTGCGGACGGCACGAAAATGGCTAGACTTACAGATAGTGAAAAACATTGTCAGAGGGAACAGAAGGTTTTAGATATGCTGGAAATTTGGGCAAAGAAATGGCAGATGGAGTTCAATCCAGATGAATGCGAAGTGAAGCATTTTGCTGGAACAAATGTAGGGAGGAGCTATACGATAAATGGCAGAACCATAAAGGATGTAGATACGCAGAGGGACCTGGGTGTGCAAGTCCACAGATCCTTGAATGTGACGTCACAGGTGGATAATTAAGTGAATAAGGCATATGGCATGCTTGCCTTTATAACACGGGGCAAAAAGTATAAAAGTTGGGGTCTGATGTTGCAGTTGTATAGAACGCTGATTCAGCCGCATTTGGAATGCTGAATCCTGTTCTGGTCGCCACACTACCAGAAAGACGTGGAGGCTTTAGAGAGAGTGCAGAGGAGGTTTACCAGGATGTTGCCTGGTATGGAGGGGCTTAGTTATGAGGAGAGATTGGGTAAACTTGGGTTGTTCTCACTGGAATGACGGAGGATGAGGGGTGACCTAATAGAGGTGTATAAAATTATGAAAGGCATAGATACGGTGAACGGTGGGCAGCTTTTTCCCAGGTTGGTGGTAACGTTCACGAGGGGCCATAGGTTCAAGGTAAGGGGGGTGCGGGAGGTTTAAGACAGTTATCAGGAGGACGTATTTTACACAGAGGGTGGTGGGGGCCTGGAATGCGCTCCCGGGAAAGGTGGTGGAGGCGGACACACTGGGAACGTTTAAGACATATCTAGATCGCAGCATGAACGGAGTGGGAATGGAGGGATACAAAATAATGGTCTAATTTGGACCAGGGAGCAGCGCGGGCTTGGAGGGCCTAAGGGCCTGTTCTTGTGCTGTATTGTTCGTTGTTCTTTGTTTGTTTTTCATTGTTCATGACACGGGAGGGGGTTTCCGGCCGCGCTCGCCCCAAGCCGGAAATTCCCGTCCGACGGCAATGGACCTTTGCCTGGTTCGCACCGCCCCCCCCCCCCTTACCCCCGCCCGCTACAATTTTCTTGGCAGGCGGGAGAGTAAAATGCCATCCCACGTTCCCGCTGCAGCGAAGTGGCTCCCCGCCAAATCTCCGTTCATTGCAGCGGGATGGGAAAAACACGGCGTGAACGGTGGTAACATTCCAGCCCATATGTGAATGTGTGTGAGCGTGAGTATGTGTGTGTGTGTTTGTGCATACAATTTTGTGAGTAAGTTTATGTGTGAAAGAGTGAGGGAGAATGAGAGAGTGTGTGTGTGTGTGTGAGTAATTGAGTGTGTGTGAGTGAGAGAATGTACGTGAGTGTGTATCAGAGCGAGTGACTGAGTGGGTAAGAGCATGTAGTAATCTGTCAATGGAGACACTCACACACCTTCACAAATCCTCTTTCACACTCATGCACACACAGTGATACTCAGAATCACACTTTCTCACTCACTCTCTCAAACAGATAGATATACACGTAAATTCTCTGTCACTCACACAGTGTCTCTTACATATTCACACTCACTCATACACGCTCACACAAACCTTCACTCGCACACAGATTCACACAAATACACTCTTCACGCTCTCACACAAGCTCTCACATCCCCTTTCACAATCATGCACTCTCACAGAATCATTCAGTCAGAATCACAACGGCACACACACACACTGATCCCCACAATCTCACACTCACACTTTTACAAGCACTATCACACACATGCACACACACACACCCTTACACACACACATTGTCACTCACAATGTCACTCTCACTCTCATTCACACACTCACAATCTCACACACTCATACCGATCCTCGCCTTCACACATTCATACCCACACATTCTCACTCTCACACAAACACTCACTTTCACACACACTCACACGCATTCGCACATTCTATTTCACACTGTCCCACACACATGCACACTTCCTCCCTCTCACACACAAGCACTCTCACACACCTTTACACATCCTCTTTCACACATTGACTCCTCTCACAATCACAATGACACAATCGCACACTCACACTGCTGCCAGCACTATCACACTGGCAAACACACACTGATTTCCACAAAATCACACTCACACTGCTTCAGGCACTGTCACACTGGCAAACACACACACACACTGATTCCCACAATCTCACACTCACAGTGCTGCAGGTACTGTCACACTGGCAAACGCACACACACTGATCCTCACAATCTCACACTCACAGTGCTGCAGGTACTGTCACACTGGCAAACACACACTGATCCAAACAATCTCACACTCACACTCCTGCAAGCACAATAACACTGTCACACACACACACACGCTGATCCTTACAATCTCACACGCACTCTGCTGCAAGCACTGTCACACTGGCAAACGCACACACACTGATCCCCACAATCTCACACTCACACTGCTGCAAGCACTTTCTATCTTTTCCTACCTATGTCCTGGGTCCACATAGGCACCCAAGAAATTTGTAGGAAAGGGGATGGGGATGTAAGGCGGAATATCTAGCTTAGAGCTAGAACAAACAGAGTTGTTATCTCTGGTTTGTTACCCAGGCCACGTGCTAGCGAGGAGAGGAATAGGGAGAGTGAGCAGTTGAACACGTGGCTACAGGGATGGTGGAGGAGGGAGGGATTCAGGCCAATGGATAATTGGGGCTCATTCTGGGGTAGGTTGGACTTCTACAAACGGGATGGTCTACACCTGAACCAGAGGGGTACCAATATCCGCGGGGGGGGGGGGGGGGGGGTGAGGGTGGGGGGGGGGCGGAATTTGCTAATGGCCTATGGGATGGTTTCAACTAATTCGGCAGGGGGATGGGAACCTGAATTGTAGCTCCAGTGTGCAGGAGGTTGAGAGTAGTGAGGTCATGAATAAGGTTCCAAGGTCGCAGGAGTGTACCGGCAGGCAGGAAGATGGTTTGACGTGTTTCTACTTCAACGCCAGGAGCATCCGGAATAAGGTGGGTGAACTTGCAGCATGGGTTGGTACCTGGCACTTCGATGTCGTGGCCGTTTTGGAGACATGGAATGAGCAGGGACAGGAATGGTTGTTGCAGGTTCCGGGGTTTAGATATTTCAGTAACATCAGGGAAGGTGGTAAAAGAGGGGGAGTTGTGGCATTTATAGTCAAGGACAGTATTACAGTGGCAGAAAGGACGCTTGATGAGGACTCATCGACTGAGGTAGTATGGGCTGAGGTCAGAAACTGGAAAGGAGAGGTCACCCTGTTGGGAGTTTTCTATAGGCTTCCGAAAAGTGCCAGAGATATAGAGGAAAGGATTGCAAAGATGATCCTGGATAGGAGCGAAAATAACAGAGTAGTTGTCATGGGGACTTGAACTTTACAAATATTGACTGGAAACGCTATAGTTCGAGTACTTTAGAGGGGCCAGCTTTTGTCCAATGTGTGCAGGAGGGTTTCCTGACACAGTATGTAGATAGGCCAACAAGAGGCGAGGCCACCTTGGATTTGTAACTGGGTAATGAACCAGGCCAGGTGTTAGATTTGGAGGTAGGTGAGCACTTTGGTGATAGTGACCACAATTTGGTTACGTTTACTTGAGCGATGGAAAAGGATAGTTACATACCACGGGGCAAGAGTTAGAGCTGGGGGAAAGGAAATTATGTTGCAATTGGGCGAGATTTAGGATGCATAGGATTGGGAAGGAAACTGCGTGTCCTTGATACTTATGTACCTGTTCGGCATGGAGGAAGTGGTCGAGCGAGGGAACCGTGGTTTACTAAAGAAGTTGAAGCTCTTGTGAAGAGCAAGAAGGAGACTTACGTGAAGATGAGACGTGAAGGCTCAGTTAGGGCGCTTGACGGTTACAAGTTAGCCAGGAAGGACCTAAAGAGAGAGCCAAGAAGAGCCAGGAGGGGACATGAGAAGTGTTTGTCAGGTAGGATCACGGAAAACCCCAAAGCTTGCTCTCGCTATGTCAGGAATAAAAGAATGACTCGGGTAAGATTAGGCTCAGTCAAGGACAGTAGTGGGAAGTTGTGCGTGGAGTCCGAAGAGATAGGGCGGGCGCTAAATGTTTATTTTTCGTCAGTATTCACCCAGGAAAAAGACAATGTTGTCGAGTAGAATACTGAGATACAGGCTATTGGACTAAACGGGATTGAGTTTCATAAGGAGGAGGTGTGAGCAATTCTGGAAAGTGTGAAAATAGATATGTCCCCTCGGCCGGATGGGATTTATCCTAGGATTCTCTGGGAGGCTAGGGAGGAGTTGCAGAGCCTTTGGCTTTTGCCTCTATATCGTCATTGTCTACAGGAATAGTGCCAGAAGACTGGAGGATAGAAAATGTTGTCCCCTTATTCAAGAAGGGTAGTAGAGGCAACCCTGGTAATTATAAATCAGTGAGCCTGACTTCTGTTGTGGGCAAAATTTTGGAAAGGATTATAAGAGATCGGATTTATAATCATCTGGAAAGGAATAATTTGATTAGGGATACTCAATTCGGTTTCGTGAAGGGTCGGTCGTGCCTCACAAACCTTGTTGAGCTCTTTGAGAAGGTGGCCAAAGAGTTGGATGAGGGTAAAGCAGTTGATGTGGTGTATATGGATTTCAGTAGAGCGTTTGATAAGGGTCCCCGCGGTACGTTTTGGAGAAGATACGGAGGGATGGGAATGAGGGTGATTTAGCGGTTTGGATCAGAAATTGGCTCGCTCTAAGAAGACAGAGGATGGTGGTTGATGGGAAATGTTCATGTTAGAACATCGAATATTACAGCGCAGTTCAGGCCCTTCTGCCCTCGATGTTGCACCAACCAGTGAAACCAATCTAAAGCCCATCTATCCTGCACTATTCCAATATCATCCACATGCTTATCCAATGACAATTTAAATGCCCTTAAGGTTGGCGAGTCCGCGACTGCTGCAGGCAGGGCATTCCATTCCCTTACTATTTTCTGAGTGAAGAACCTCCCTCTGACATCTGTCCGATATCAATCACCTCTCAATTTAAAGCGATGACCCCCTCGTGCTAGCTATCACCATCCGAGGAAAATTGTTCTCACTATCCACTCTGTCTAATCCTCTGATCATCTTGTATGCCTCTATTAAGTCAGCTCTTAGCTTTCTTCTCTCGAACGAAAACAACCTCAAGTCCCTCAGCCTTTCCTCATAAGACCTTCCCAACATACCAGGCAACATCCTAGTAAATCCCCTCTGCACCCTTTCCAATGTTTCCACATCCTTCCTCTAATGGGGCGACCAGAACTGTACGCAATACTCCAAGTGCAGCCTCACCAGAGCTTTGTACAGCTTCAACATGTTGGAGTTCAGTTACTAGTGGTGTACCGCAAGGATCTGTTTTGGGGCCACGGCTGTTTGTCATTTTCATAAATGACCTGGATGAGGGCGTAGAAGGATGGATTAGTAAATTTGCGGATGACACTAAAGTCGGTGGAGTTTTGGACAGTGTGGAAGAATGTTGCAGGTTACAGAGGGATATAGATTATCTGCAGAACTGGGCTGAGAGGTGGCAAATGGAGTTTATTCCGGAAATGTGTGAGGTGATTCACTTTGGAAGGAGTAACAGGAATACAGAGTACTGGGCTAATGGTAAGGCACTTGGTAGTGTGGATGAGCAGAGAGATCTCGGTGTCCATGTGCATAGATCCCTGAAAGTTGGCACCCAGGTTGATAGGGTTGTTAAGAAGGCGTACGGTGTGTTTGCTTTTATTGGTAGAGGGATTGAGTTTCGGAGGCATGAGGTCATGTTGCAGCTGAACAAAACCCTGATGCGGTCGCACTTGGAGTATTGCGTGCAATCTTGGTGGCCGCATTATAGGAAAGATGTGGAAGCATTCGAAGGGGCGCAGAGAAGATTTAGCAGGATGTTTCCTGGTGTGGTAGGAAGGTCTTATGAGGAAAGGCTGAGGGACTTCTCTCTTAAGAAAAAGGCTCTTTTCGTTTGAGATCAGAAGGTTAAGAGGTGATTTAATCGAGGCATATCAGATGATCAGTGGATTAGATAGGGTGGACAGTGAGAGCCTTCTTCCTCGGATGGAGATGCCTAGCACGATGGGACAGAGCTTTAAATTGAGAGGTGATAGATATAGGACAGATGCGAGAGGTAGGTTGTTTACTCAGAAAGTAGTAATGGCGTGGAATGCCCTGCCTGCAACAGTAGATTCGCCAACATTAAGGTCATTTAAATGGACATTGGATAAACATGTGGATGATATTGGAATAGTGTAGGTTAGATGGGCTTTAGAATGGTTTCACAGTTCGGCGCAACATCGAGGGCCGAAGGGCATATACTGCGCTGTGATATTCTATGATCACTTCTCTGATCTATGATCAATGATCGAGGTTCAGACTCACACCAGGTTCAGACCCACACCAGGTTCAGACTCACACCAGGTTCAGACCCACACCAGATTCAGACCCACACCAGATTCAGACCCATACCAGCATAAGACTCACACCAGGTTCAGACTCACACCAGGTTCAGACACGTACCAGGTTCAGACTCACACCAGTTCAGACTCACACCAGGTTCTGACACACACCGGGTTCTGACTCAAACAAGTTTCAGACCAACACCAGGTTCAGATTCAAACCAGGTTCAGACCCACACCAGGTTCAGACCCAACACCAGGTTCAGACCCACACCAGGTTCAGACCTACAACAGGTTCAGACTCACACCAGGTTCAGACTCACACGAGGTTCAGACCCACCCCAGTTTCACAACCATAGAAACATGGAAATATGGGAAAAGCAGGAGCAGGCCATTCGGCCCTTCGAGCCTGCTCTACCATTCATTTTGATCATGGATGATCATCAACTGGAATATCCTGATCACCCCTTCCTCCCATAGACCGTGATCACTTTCGCCCCAAGAGCTATACATAATTTATTCCTGAAATCACTAAATGTTTTGGCCTCCACTACTTCCTGTGTTAGTGTAGTCCAAAGATTATCTGGGTGGAGAAATTTCTCCTCACCTCAGGTTGAAAAGTTTAACCCCATATCTCAATCTATGATCCTCAGTCCTCAACTCCATTCACACTGGGAACATGCTTTCTGAATCCACCCTGCCCAAATTACTTCGACATTATACGTTCCACACGAATAAACTAATGAATTAAACCATTACCATCTTTGTCTGCCCTCACATCACAGCTCCACCATCCCAGTAATCAGCCTGGTGAACATTTGCTTTACTCTCTCTATAACAAGGACATCCTTCTTCAGAGAAGGACACCAAAACTGCACCCAATACCCCAGGTGTGGCCTCACCAATGTCCTACAGAATTGCTGTCAAACATCTCTATTCCTGTGCTCCAATCCTTTCCCTCTGAAGGCCAACATACCATTTGTTGTCTTTACTACCTGTTGCACCTGCCCATTTACTTTCAGTAACTGATGCACGAGGAGACCAAGGCCTCACTGAGTATCCACCTCTCTCAATATACAACTATTTAAATAATAAAGTGTCTTTCTATTATTGCCACCATAGTTGGAAATCTCACATTCATCCACATTATACTCCAACAACCATGCATATGCCCACAGATCCAGCCTGATCCAATCACGTTGAAGGTTGTCCGCATGTTCCTCATTGCTCACTCTCCCACCCACATTTGTATCATCTGCAAATTTGGAGATAGTGAATTTGGTTCCCTGTTCCAAATAATTAATATCTAATGTGAACAGTTGGGGTCCCAGCACAAATCCCTGCAGTATCCCATCAGTCACTGCCTGCCAGTCAGAAAATGACCCATTCATTGCCAACTCTTTGCTTTCGATCTGCTAACCAGCTTTCTATTCATCTCAAAACATTACATACAATCCCATGCGCTTTCACTTTACATCGTAGTCTGTGACGTAGATCTAGTCGAAAGCGTTCTGAAAGTCTAAATATACAACATCCACTGGTTCTCCTCAGTGAACGCGACTAGTTAGATCCTCAACAAATTCCAATGGATTCTTCAAACAAGATTTCCCCTCTGCAAATCCATGCTGACGTTGTCTGATTTCCTCACTGCCTTCTAAGTGCTGAGTTATGAAATCCTTGATAACCCTGAACCTGGTGTGGGACTGAAACTGGTAAGGGTCTGGACCTGTTTTCAGTCTGAGCCTGGTGTTGGTTAAGTAGGCGTATGGTGTGCTGGCCTTAATCAATCGAGGGATTGAGTTTAGGAGTCGGGAGATAATGATGCAGCTTTATAAAACCCTCGTCAAACCCCACTTAGAGTACTGTGCCCATTTCTGGTCGCCTCATTACAGGAGGGATGTGAAATTATTGAAAGGTTGCAGAGAAGAATTACAAGGATGTTGCCTGGATTGGGTCGCATGCCTTATGAGGATAGGTTGAGGGAACTCGGTATTTTCTCCTTTGGGAGACGAAGGATGAGAGGTGACCTGGTAGAGGTGTACAAGGTGTTGAGAGTTATAGATCGGGTGGATTCTCAGAGGCTTTTTTCCAGGGCTGAAATGGTTGCTACGAGAGGGCACAGATTAAAGGTGCTGGGGAGTAGGAACAGGGGAGATGTCAGGGGTATGTTTTTCACTCAGAGAGTGGTGGGTGAGTGGAATCGGCTGCCGTCTGTGGTGGTGGAGGCAAACTCGATAGGGTCTTTTAAGAGACTTCTGGATGAGTACATGGGGCTTAATAGGATTGAGGGTTATATGTAACCCAATATATAGCCGAGGTAGGTCGGGACATGAACGAGGCAACGTATGGGCCGAAGGACCTGTTTGTGCTGTAGTTGTTTCTATGTTCTATGTTCTATAAATCCTCCAGCTCCAACTTCCCGTGGGCTGACGATAGGTTCACTGGGATCAGTCTATCTTATCACTGATCACGTGTCTGTAAAATTGTGACATGTCGATCAGTCACAAGTTAACAACATCAAGGAGCTCACACACAGATTTAGACAACGACAATGGTAATAGTCACTTACCAGGAAGACCAATAACTCCATGGATCAGGTGGTATATTTTCTTCACCATTTGAAATTCTTGATACATTTTCAGTGTGACGTAATGTGTTGCTTCGCTCTGCAGGTAATTTCTGTGTTAACTCCGTGCTGATACATTCCCAAAGACTTGCACATATTCCCTGTGGTATCCTCTCTGGGATATTGACATTGCAAAATCACTCGTCTTCGAGTTTCTTCAAATCAACAAACAAGTGACGACATTGATTGAGGTTGGGGAATATATTTATTACTGAGATTGAGTTGCTGCCGTTCAAAGAATGGACAATGCTGATCACATGAAGTAATTTGTAATATTAGAGACTGTCTTATCCAGCAAAGGTGCTGTCAAAGAACAAAGAAAATTACAGCGCCGGGACAGGCCTTTCGGTCCTCCAAGCCTGCACCGACCATGCTGCCTGTCTGAACTAAAACCCCGTAACCTTCCGGGGACCATATCCCGACATTCCCATCTTATTCATGTATTTAACAAGAAGCCCCTTAAAAGTCACTATCGTATCAGCTTCCACTACTTCACCTGGGAGCAAGTTCCAGGCACCCACCACCCTCTGTGGAAGTCTGCCTCGTATAATTTGAATTAAACCTTACCCTACGCACTTTAAACCTGTGCCCCCTAGTAATTGACTTGTCCACCCTGGGAAAAAGCTTTTGATTCTCCATGCCTCTGTCCATGCCTCTCATAATCTTGCAGCATTCTGTCAGGTCACCCCTCAACCTCTGTCGTTCCACTGAGAATAACAAGGTTCCTCCAACCACTCCTCATAGCTAATCCCCTCCATACCAGGAAACATCCTGGTAAATCTTTTCTGTACCCTCGCCAAAGCCTAGTAGTCTGGCGAACAGAATTGAACACTATGTTCCAAGTGCGGCCTAACTCAATTTCTATAAAGCTGCAACATACCGTATGCCTTCTTGACTACCTTCTCCATCTGCGTTTACATTTTCAGTGACCTGTGTACCTATACACTCAGATCCCTCTGCCGATTAATCCAGTTAAGGGTTCTGCCATTTACTGTGTATTTCCTATCTATATTTGACTTTCCAAAATGAATTACCTCACATTTGTCGGGATTAAACTCCATCTGCCTGCTCTCCGCCCAAGTCTCCAACTGATCTAATTCCTGCGGTTATCTAAAACAAAACTCTCAAGATCCCACGTTGCCTCAGTGTTGTCTTTGCCCTGTCTGAGACCTTTCAGTGATGCAATTCCAAATGTTAGAGTGTCTGTCTCCGGGCTGTTCCACTCTCTACTGGGAAAAATATATAGATGACCCCACCACAATTAGTGATGTGGTCACCTGTGGTTGTCCCCCTCCAAAACAAGTACATTGTTTTGGATCGTGTGGAGGAGGATGACTCTCCAGGGGTAAGCGATAGTGACCAGGACACTGGCACACAGTCAGGCTCTGTGGTCCGGCAAGGAAAGAGAGGGATTAGGAGAGTAATAGAGGTGGGGGACTCGTCGGTTAGAGGCACGAATAGGCGATTCTGTGGGTGCGAACAGGACTCCAGGATGGTAGTCTGCCTACCTGGTGCTGGGATACTGGATCTATCTGAGCGGATAGGAGGCATATTAACAGTGGAGGATAAAGAAACGGATTTCAATGAACACGTTGGTGCAAATGACGTAGATAGAAAGAGCAGGGGGATCCTACGAGAGCAATTCAGTAGGTAGGAAATAGACTGAAAGTAGGGACGCCAGGCTGGCAATCTCTGGGCTGCTCCGAAGGCCTCGGGCCAGTGAGGCGAGGAATAGGGAGATGGTACAATTGAACGCTTGGCTTAAGGACTGATCCACAAGGGAGGGCTTCATATTCCTTGATCAGTGGGAAGTTTTCAAGAGAGGAGGGCACCTGTACGAGAAGGATGGGTCACAACTAAATTGGAAGGGCAGGAATATCCTGGCTGGGAGTTTTGCAAGTGCAGTTCGGGTGGGTTTAAACTCATATGGCAGGGGGGTGGGGATCAAAAAATTATGTCTACAAGTGTAGAGGCTGGGGACGAGCTTGGGGCCAGGACAAGGCTGGCAAAGAAGAAGAGCACTCTGAAGCAGGATGACTTCACTGGGCCTGGAGGTCTGGAGTGCATCTACTTCAATGCAAGGAGCGTAGCAGGTAAGACAGAAGAACTTAGGGCCTTAATGCTTACGAGGAATTTGGATGTGGTTGCGGTGACAGAGACTTGGTTGAAAGAGGGACAGGACTGGCAACTGAATATTCCGGGGTACAAGTGTTTTCGGCGAGACAGAGGAGGAGCCAAAAGAGGTGGGGGAGTCGCAGTATTAGTTCGAGGGCATATTACAGCGGTGCAGAGATAGGATAGTTCAGAGGGGTCGTGTAACGAGTCACTGTGGGTGGAGCTCAGAAACAGAAAGGGCGCAGTCACTATGTTGGGGGTATACTATAGGCGACTCAACATCCCAAGGGAAGTGGAAGAACGGATATGTCTGGAGATAATGCATAGGTGCGGAATAATAGGGTTGTTGTAGTGGGAGACTTCAATTTCCCTGGTATAGGCTGGTAATCACATAGGGCTGGGAGTCTGAATGGGGAGGAATTTGTAAAATGTGTACAGGAAGTTTCTTTGGAACAACATGTAGCTAACCCGACTGGAGTGGGGGCGATACTGGACTTAGTACTGGGGAATGAGCCCGGTCAGGTCTTCAAAGTTTCCGTAGTGGAACATGTGGCAAATAGTGACTACATTTCTGTTAGCTTTAGCTTAGTGATGGAAATGGATGAGTGGTGTCCCAAGGGTAAGGTGCTGCATTGGCGGAAGGCTACCTTTAGTGGGATTAGGCAGAAATTGGCAGTTGTTGTTTTTGAGAGGCTGTTTGAGAGTAAATCCACACCTGGCATGTGGGAGCCTTTTAAGGAACAGTTGTTAGGGCTGCAGGATAGGCATGTGCCTGTAAAAAAGAAGGACAGGAAGGGTAGGATTCGAGAACAGTGGATAACCGGGGAAATTAAGGGATTGGTCATAAAAAAAAGAAAGGCGTACGTTAGGTCCAGGCAGCTAAAAACGGAGGGAGCTCTGGAGGAATGCAAAGAAAGTAGGAAAGAACTAAAACGAGGAATTAGAAGGGCAAAAATGGGTCACGAAATGTTCTTGGCAGACAGGATTAAGGAGAATCACAAGCCATTGTATTCATACGTTAGGAACACAAGGGTTGTCAGGGAAAAAATCGGACCTATCAGGGACAAAAGTGGGGAATTATGCTTAAAGCCCAAAGAAGTAGGGGAGATCCTAAATGAATACTTTGCGTCGGTATTCACGAAGGAGAGGGATGTGTTGACTGGGAGTGTCTCGGAGGGGAGTGTTGACCCGTTAGAGAAAATCTGCATTACAAGGGAGGAAGTGTTAGGATTTTTAGGGAACATAAAGACTGACTCATCCGCTGGGCCTGATGGAATCTATCCAAGGCTGCTCAGGGAGACGAGAGATGAAATCGCTGTGCCAATGACGCAAATCTTTGTCTCCTCACTGGACACAGGTGACGTCAGTAAGAAGTTTAACAACACCAGGTTAAAGTCCAACAGGCTTATTTGGTAGCAAAAGCCACACAAGCTTTCGGAGCTGTAAGCCCCTTCTTCAGGTGAGTGGGAATTCTGTTCACAAACAGAGCTTATAAAGACACAGACTCAATTTACATGAATAATGGTTGGAATGCGAATACTTACAACTAATCAAGTCTTTAAGAAACAAAACAATGTGAGTGGAGAGAGCATCAAGACAGGCTAAAAAGATGTGTATTGTCTCCAGACAAGACAGCCAGTGAAACTCTGCAGGTCAACGCAACTGTGGGAGTTACAAATAGTGTGACATGAACCCAATATCCCGGTTGAGGCCGTCCTCGTGTGTGCGGAACTTGGCTATCAGTTTCTGCTCAGCGACTCTGCGCTGTCGTGTGTCGCGAAGGCCGCCTTGGAGAACGCTTACACGAATATCAGAGGCCGAATGCCCGTGACCGCTGAAGTGCTCCCCAACAGGAAGAGAACAGTCTTGCCTGGTGATTATCGAGCGGTGTTCATTCATCCGTTGTCGCAGCGTCTGCATAGTTTCCCCAATGTACCATGCCTCGGGACATCCTTTCTTGCAGCGTATCAGGTAGACAACGTTGGCCGAATTGCAAGAGTATGTACCGTGTACCTGCTGGATGGTGTTCTCACGTGAGATGATGGCATCTGTGTCGATGATCCGGCACGTCTTGCAGAGGTTGCCGTGGCAGGGTTGTGTGGTATCATGGTCACTGTTCTCCTGAAGGCTGGGTAGTTGGCTGCGGACAATAGTCTGTTTGAGGTTGTGCGGTTGTTTGAAGGCAAGAAGTGGGGGTGTGGGGATGGCCTTGGCGAGATGTTCGTCTTCATCAATGACATGTTGAAGGCTCCGGAGGAGATGCCGTAGCTTCTCCGCTCCGGGGAAGTACTGGACAACGAAGGGTACTCTGTCCACTGTGTCCCGTGTTTGTCTTCTGAGGAGGTCGGTGCTGTTTTTCGCTGTGGCGCGTTGGAACTGTTGATCAATGAGTCTAGCGCCATATCCTGTTCTTATGAGGGCATCTTTCAGCGTCTGGAGGTGTCTGTTGCGATCCTCCTCAACCGAGCATTTCCTGTGTATACGGAGGGCTTGTCCGTAGGGGATGGCTTCTTTAACGTGTTTAGGGTGGAAGCTGGAGAAGTGGAGCATCGTGAGGTTATCCGTGGGCTTGTGGTACAGTGAGGTGCTGAGGTGACCGTCCTTAATGGAGATGCGTGTGTCCAAGAATGCAACTGATTCCGGAGAGTAGTCTATGGTGAGCCTGATGATGGGATGGAACTTGTTGATGTCATCATAGAGTTGTTTCAGTGATTGTTTACCATGAGTCCAAAGGAAGAAAATGTCATCGATGTATCTAGTGTATCGCATCGGTTGAAGGTCCCGTGCGGTGAAGAAGTCTTGTTCGAACCTGTGCATGAAGATTTTGGCATATTGAGGTGCGATTGAGATCGCGCATATCGACACAGACATCAAGTTTCTACAAAGATGCAAGAAAGCAGACAAGATACCGAAAGGACTACAGATCACGAACCCACTCAGGTCAACCTATAACACAGACTACGCTGAGAGACTTTGCCGTCGCACCTTTCTCGCCCTCCTCAACCACCTCATACACCATCTCTACAGCAAACGCCGCAGCCTGGAAACCAAGATCGAATCCATATTCTCAACTTGCGCTCAGGACGCAGACCAGCTGCGAAACTCTGCCAAGCAGACGAGACAAAGGAACTACACCATCTACATGCACACCATGAACAGGAAACTTGAGAAACTCGGCATCACCACCAGCAGCAAACAAGCCTCCCCCGGTACAACAGTAGAAACCAGTACCACTGCAGGGAAGTCCATTGTCAACTTGTCCGACGACACACTTCAACCAGATGAAATCGAAGTTCTCAGCCGAGGGCTTAATTTTTGCCCCACCAACAAAATAGACCCCATCAGTCTCGCAGCAGACACAGAGGAATTCATCAGGCGCATGAGGCTGAGGGAGTTCTTCCACAAACCGGTATCTCCACATCACAGGTGACGTCCCAGAGGATTGGAGGATAGCTAATGTTGTCCCGTTATTTAAGAAGGGTAGGAAGGATAATCCGGGTAATTAAAGGCCGGTGATCTTGACGTCTGTGGCAGAGAAATTTTTGGAGTGGATTCTGAGAGATAGGATATATGCGTATTTAGACAGGAATAAACTCATTGACGATAGTCAGCATGGTTTTGTGAGAGGGAGGTCATGCCTCACTAACCTGGTGGAGTTTTTTGAAGAAGTGACTCGAATGGTTGACGAGGGAAGGAGCGTGGATGTCGTCTAAATGGACTTTAGTAAAGCGTCTGACAAAGTCCCTCATGGTAGGTTGGTGCAAAGGGTTGGACCTCATGGGATAAAGGGGGAGATGGCAGGATGCGTGGCGAACTAGCTTGGTCACAGAAGACAGAGGGTGGTAGTGGAGGGGTCTTTTTCCCGTTGGATGCCTGTGACTATTGGTGTTCCGCAGGGCTCTGTATTGGGACCTCTGCTGTTTGTGATTTATATAAACGATCTGGAAGAAGGTGTAACTGGGGTGATCAGTAAGTTTGCAGACGACATGAAAATGGCTGGACTTGCAGATAGTGAGGAACATTGTCAGAGGCTACAGAAGGATATAGATAGGCTGGAAATTTGGGCAAAGAAATGGCAGATGGAGTTCAATCCAGATAAATGCGAAGTGATGCATTTTGGGGAACTAACGGAGGGGGGAGCTAGACGATAAATGGCAGAACCATAAAGGGTGTAGATACGTAGCGGGACCTGGGTGTGCAAGTCCACAGATCCTTGAAGGTGACGTCACAGGTGGGGAAGGTAGTGAATAAGGCATATGGCATGCTTGCATTTATAAGACGGGGCACAGAGTATAAAAGTTCGGGTCTGATGTTGCGGTTCTATAGAACATTGGTTCGACCCATTTGGAAAACTGCGCCCAGTTCTGGTCACCACACTGCCGGAAGGACGTGGAGGCTTTCGAGAGAGCGCAGAGGAGGTTTACCAGGATGTTGCCTGGTATGGAAGGGCTTAGTTGTGAGAAGAGATTGGGTAAACTGGGGTAATTCTCACTGGAAAGACGGAGGATGAGGGGTGACCGAATAGAGGTGTATGAAATTATGAAAGGCATAGATAGGGTGAACGGTGGGAAGCTTTTTCCCAGATCGATGGTGATTTTCACGAAGGTTCATAGGTTCAAGGTGAGGCGCGGGGGGCCGGGGGTGGGGGGCGGGGTGGGGGGGGGGGGGGAGGTTTAACACGGATATCAGAAGGACATATTTTACACAGAGGGTGGTGGGGGCCTGGAATGCGCTGCCGGGCAAGGTGGTGGAGGCGGACACACTGGGAACGTTTAAGACTTATCTAGATAGCCATATGATCGGAGTGGGAATCATAGAAATCATAGAAATCATAGAAACCCTACAGTGCAGAAGGAGGCCATTCGGCCCATCGAGTCTGCACCGACCACAATCCCACCCAGGCCCTACCCCCACATATTTTACCCACTAATCCCTCTAACCTATGCATCCCAGGACTCTAAGGGGCAATTTTTTTTAACCTGGCCAATCAACCTAACCCGCACATCTTTGGATTGTGGGAGGAAACCGGAGCACCCGGAGGAAACCAAGCAGACACGAGGAGAATGTGCAAACTCCACACAGACAGTGACCCGAGCCGGGAATCGAACCCGGGACCCTGGAACTGTGAGGCAGCAGTGCTAACCACTGTGCCACCGTGCCGCCCCATGGAGGGATACAAAAGAATGGTCTAGGGAGCGGCGCGGGCTTGGTGGGCCGAAGGGACTGTTACTGAGCTCTAATGGTCTTTGTTCTTTGTATAGATCCCTCTTTAACTCTGGAAATTCACTGAATCCATTCAGGTCCAATAATTGTGACACCAATTTCAGATTTAATCTGCAACGAGTTCAAAAACGTCGTCCACAGCAACTGAAATATATTCCGTCCAGCTCCATGTTCCTCTGCAGCCCAGATGAGATGTCCTGAACCGGGGCACAAGGCAGGCAACAAAACCCTTCGGGAATCTCAATTCTGGCCACAGAGAAAAGTGTCTATTCCCCTGACGAACTGTCCCCATTTACAACTACATTTCCGTTTTCTCCTCCCTCTTGAATGGCCCCCTGATCGCCTGTGCTATTGTTCAGTTTCTCATCCTCCTGGCAGCCACACAGGGAGCAAGTGTCACAAACATCTTTGTTTAATCATTCGAAGGACATGAACGCCCCTGGCTGGATGGTATTTATTGCCAGTCCCCAGTTGCCCTTTGAGGGTATTGAGAGTCACCAACATTGATGTGACTCTGGTGTCACATGTAGGGCAGACCACATAAGGACGGCAGGTCTCATTCCTTAAAGGACTTTCGTGAACCAGACAGGTTTTGTAACAATGGTAGTGTCGTCACGTGTCAAATTCTGTTCAACTTCATGTACTGCCCAAATTCCTGGGTGATCAAGGGCGGTCCATTTTCAGAAACCTTAACCTCCGGGATCCCGGATGTCAAGAAGGAGCCGTGCAGTTTATCCACTGTTGTCCTTGTGTTTGATTAACTCACCCTGTGTACGGCCATCCATTTTGAATCAGCATCTCCCATTACCAGGAACATTGACCCCATGAACGATCTGGCACTGTCCATGTGCAGCCATGTCTACGGGCGTCCTGGCCATTCCCAAGTGTGAGAGTGCTGACTGGTGATAGTTGAGCCTTTGTTGATATTGCCAACACTGACCCACGAGCAAATATCTGTATCCATACCTGGCCACCAGACATGGCAACTTGGAGGATCGTCAGTTTGCCACTCTTGCGTGGCCATGGTAAAGTTCAGCCAGGATGGGATGGTGGACCTGGCTCAGGATGATATTCTTGAGCCCCATAGGAGTGTGCCATCTTCCACAGTCAGCTGCTGTCTGCCACTCCAATATGGGTGCAATTCAGGCTGTAACGGCCTTTTCGTTTTCCCCAACAGCACTAGCTGCTTCAATTTATTTGGGAATGGGTAATTTTGCCTCCACAGCCGAATATTATTGGCAGTAACTTGGAGTGTTTCGAAAAAGTTCATGATTTCCACTGGGGGTCCGACAAATGTCTGTTAATCATCGCCAGCTGAAGGCATCTGCCTTAACGACTTGACCTCCTGGAGGATGTTCCAATTGATAATGGTCGGCAGACAATAATAAAGCCACAGCTGGATATGGGCCGATGTTATTGGCTGCCCCGCCATGCAGGTTCTTCTGGAATTTCTTTTCCTACAGAGGGTGGTGGGCGTGTTCTTTTCCCGAGGTGTCACAGTGGTTCGCACAACTGCCTCATAACGCCAGAGACCTGGGTTCAATTCTTGGCTTGGGTCACTGTATGTGCCGAGTCTGCACATTCTCGCTGTATCTGTGTGGCTTTCCTCTGGTTACCCCCAAAGTCTGATGGACGAGCTGGTTAGAATCATTGGCCATGTTAAAATCTCCCTCAGTGGACCCCAACATGCACCAGAGTGTGAGGACTCGGCAATTTTCACTGTAACTTCATTGCAGTGTTAATGCAAGCCTACATTTGATATTTCATAGATGTTAAACATCGTCTGAGTATGAATTGTTGAATATCACTGGGAATCCTCATCGAGCTGTTAGTGTTAGTGTACGTCAATAAGTTCATAATCGGAAACAATAACCATCCTGCCAGCTTTGAGTTGAAGTCCTCGATCCGAGGGATTGCGTATTTATGCAGCTGTGAGAAACAGTTTACCGTTTGTTTAAAATTTCCCAGTCCCAAGTATTTTTATTCACTCTTGGGACTTGGGTGTCACTGGCCGGCCCGCATTTATTGCCCAACCCGAGTTGCCCATGTTCAGAGGGCAATTAAGTGTCAACCACATTGCTATGACCTTGGAGTCACATTTAGTTCTGACCACGTAAGGACGACAGACTTCATTCCCTGGGACATTGGTGAACCAGACGTGTTTTTCCGAAAGTCCACAATGGTTTTATGGTTCGCAGCAGATTCTGAAATTCCAGATATATTCATTCTAATTCCACCATCTGTCGTGTCGGGATTAGCTGAGTTTCTGTATTATAGTCAAGTGATAAAACCACCAGTCCATCACATCCACACCCTGAGTGTACACACCCTGAGTTCCGCTAACCTAGACACACCATATTATATCTGTCTGCAGGGCTCCCGGATTGGACAGCATTAACTGCCTCAATCAGGGAGCTCATATTCCAATAACCCCACCTGATGGTTATCATTAAAGTTATTAAATTGGTCTCTCTGTCCCTTTCTGTACTTCTCTCTCTCTCGGTCTCTTTCTATGTTTCTCTGTCTCTGTCTCTCTCTCTCTCTATCTATCTCTGTCCCTCTCTCTGCTTCTCTCTGTCTCCTTCTGTCTCCTCTGTCTCCCCCTCTCTACCCTCTTCCTCTGCCTCAGTCTCACTCTCCTTCTCCCGCTTTGTCTCAATCTCCCTTTCCCTTCCGTCTCTGTTTCCCGTTACTGCGTTGTCTGTCTCTTTCTCTCTCTCTCTCTCTCCCTCTCTTCTCTACTTCGCTCTGTCTTTTATTCTTGCCGTGTCCACTGTATTCGTTCAGTCTCACTCTTTCCCATTCGCTCCCGCTCTCTGTCTCTGTATCTCTGTTTCTCTCTGCTTCTGACGATTTCCCTTTCTGTCTCTCTTTCTGTCTCCCTTTCTCACTTCGTCTCCATCTCCCTATCTTATGACATCCTACCGTCTGTCTTGTTCTGTCTCTCTTTCTCATTACCTGTCCATCTCTCTCGCCTTTATCCCCTCATTCTACCCCTGTCTTTCTCGCTCTTTGAGAATCTTTCTCTGTCTCAGTCTTTTCTTTCTGTCTCTCTCTCGGTCTCTCTTTGTTCCCCTGTAACTGTTGGAAACTATTTCAAACTCTGTTGCTCTTCATGTCTTTGTGCCCTTTCCTCTCTCTGTCAATCTCTCTCACTCTATCACTCTCACTGTTGCTATCACTGCCCTCTTTCTCTATGTGTCACTCTTTCTGTCTCTGTGAGGCTGTTTGTTATTTATAGTTTGAATGTCCAATAGGAAGAGTCAGGGGTCTTGTTGTAGTTTCTCCTCAGGGTTTAATGAGTTGAAGAAGTGCAGTTCGGGGATAATACAGTAGATTTTTTAGCTGCGGTCTGAAGTGAGTCTGTGTCACAGCATAAATGGCAGTGTGTGTGCAGCAACTTCTGAGTTGCAGCATGCAGCCCAATTCCAGAACAAAATAATTTAACGATACCGACTGATAGCCCAAATAATCCATCCGATTCCATATTGAATAAATCATGAATATTGACCAATAAAGAATGAAATTGGCTGAGATGACAAACAGTAAAATTATAGATTTCCTTCGACTCTCCATCTCTGGATCTCTGGGATTTTCCCCGCTGCTGTAAGCCCGGAGTCTCCTGCGGGCTCGCTGCTCACGAAAATGTGTCTGACGGTGAAAGCGTTGAGCAGCAGAATCAGGACGAACGGGACAGTCGGGGTTAGAATTGTTCCCCAGACCGGAGACTACATAACGTTCATTGTGACATCACAAAAAAGGGGAGGTTCTCCTGCTGATATCAATTTGATAACATAAAATGCCAGAAAATGTTCTTGAAACAGCTCAGCACCGTCACTGTTCCCAGAACCAGAGCTGCCGATTTCTCACTGCAATATTTACTTTTCAGTTTGAGGCAGCAAATGGCCACACATCGATCAAAGGTGAAAGTGACGGTGAACCAGACAGAACAGTCAGTGGCTGTATAAAGCAGGACGGCGTGGATGTTACAGACGGGGAGCAATAGCAGGAAATAAAACTGTTCCCGATAAAGAATGGGAATGTGTCTCAATATCAGGTCGAGGATAACGGCCAGCAGATCCCCCACTGACATGGCCACCAGGTAACGAGTGCCAAATTTGGAAAGACAAAAGTTTCTGCTCGTCAGTGTCGCAATTGTGATTATGTTCACTGTCAGGAAGAAAATAAAGAATAAAATTAGACACGATTCAGGGAAAGAAATTACCATTTAGACTGAGGATGGTTTGAAATAAAAATAATATACACACAAAGAGGATCATTTAAATCTCTCTGTTTCTTTTTAATTCAGCACGTCTCTTCGCCTGTGAGAGGAAAGAGGAGCATCCGGAGGAAACCCACAAAGACACGGGGAGAAGGTCCAAACTCCACACAGACAGTGACCCAAGCCTGGAATTGAAACCAGGTCCCTGATGCTGTGAGTCAGCATTGGAAACCACTGTGTCACCGTGCTGCTCCATGGTAGCGACAAAATGATATATATTTGGGAGAGAGTTTTCCAGGGAGTCCACAACATTTTCCCTCCCTTAGCTACAGTTAAATAGCCCCTCGAACTTGTGGGGATTTGGAGGGTAAGAAGGTTGAGGGAGTAAACCCTGAGAGAAAATCCTGAGTGGGGTCCTGTAGGTGGTTATCTGTCGTCTCTCAGACAGCTTACTGACAACCGCTGCAACACAGCTGGTACCAAACAGCCCTTTCCTCTGTACAATACCAACAATTGACAGAGGGAGATCCTGATGCATCGACAGTTCAGAATCTCTATTATATTTACCCAGGACTGTACCCAGGAGAGGAGAGCATAACATTGTGGCCACCGTTAGCACCAGACAGGAAGAAACAATAATTTCACACTCGATTGGCACAGAATACAAAGACCAGTGTTTGCTTTCAACAGTGGGAGAAACCTTCAGGATTCAGTGAATAGCTACCATCTAGCGTGCCCAGTGCGTTTGCTGCTTTCCCACTATGGCCTTCTGGACCACTGGAGCTCAGTGAGTCCTCTCTCGGCAGAAAGGTGGCTAATCTATGCACCGGGCAAGAAAAACGCAAACCAAGGCCGGTACCAAAGATACGCCAAGCAGCCTGCCTTAATGACTATCGTCCTGTGGCACTGACTTTCAATATTATGAAATGCAGCAAAAGGATAGTCATGGCATGAATCAATTCCAGCCTCCCAGATTGCCTGGATCCACTACAGTTCAACTACCTCCCCAACAGGTCCACAGACACCATCTCCCTGGACAAAACGACAAAGGTCTGTGAATGAAGCCCAGTCCAACAGTCAAACCAGCCTTCCACCGTTGACAATGTCTCCACTTTCCGCTGCCTCGGAAAAGCAGCCACCGTATTAAGGACCCCACGCACCTCGGACATAAACTTTTCCACCTTCGTGCATCGGGAAAAAAGATAAAAAAAAGTCTGAGGGCATGTACCAATTGACCCAAAGATTCATAGCAACCCTCAAGCGCAGAGGGCGGCCATTCATCCCATCGAGTCTGCACCGACAACAATGTCACCCAGTCTCTATCTCGGAAATCCCACATAATTACGCTGCTAATCCCTCTAACATACACATGCCGGGACACTAAGCAGCAATTTAGCATGGCCAATCAACCTAACCTTCACATCTTTGGACTGTGGGTGGAAACCCTAGCATCCGAAGGACATCCACGCAGACTCCGGGAGAATGTGCGTGTTCCACACAGACAGTGATCCAAGGTGGAATCGAATTCACGTTCCTGGAGATTGAGACAGCAGTGCTAACCATTGTGCAATCATGAACAGCTTCTTCTCTGCTGCCATCAGACGTTTGAATTGACCTCCATCGCATTAAGATTATCTTTTTCTACACCCGAGGTTTGACTACAACATGACATTCTGCATTCCTTCTCTATGTACGGTATGCTTGTGTACCTATCAAGAAACACTTTTTACTGAATAATAATACAGCTGAAAATAATAAATCAATTCAATTCTAATCAAATCAGTCTCTCACATCTCAATTTGGAACATTCCCACGATATGCGCTGGCCTTACCAATGGACTTATGCACGGTGGTGATGTGCACTGCTGTGATCCAGAATTAATTAATATGTTTCAATGTGGACATTGGGCAGCTTCGAGAAACAGGACTTGCTCAAAGTGGATCCTTTCCAGAGAAACACCACACGTTCATGTAACAGGAGAAATCCCAACAGGCAATATGTGAGAATAGAGCTGGTTTCAAAGTAAATAAAAAGCTTCAAGAGTGATAATGGAATCCCAGGGACTGAACCGGGTTCCCTGATGCTGTGAGGCAGCAGTGCTAACCGCTGTGCCATAGTGCCATCCTACAACTTGCCCTGGAGACAACTAAGATCACGCCCAGGACGCCATCATCACCATATCCGTGGGAGGGACATGATTGGAAAACAGTCTGAAGGATAGAATTAATCTCCAATTTGAGAGGTAAGGATTTATGAACGATGGTCAGCATGGCTTTATCAGGGGAAGATCATGTCTAACAATATGCTTGAATATATTGAGGAGGTGCGGACATGAGTAGATGAAGGAAATGCAGCCGATGGAGTCTAAATGGACTGCAGAAAAGCTTTTGACAAACTCCACATCGGAGACTGCACAAGCCTGCAATAGAGGATTGTCCCTTCAATTGCAAATCTTAAATTCAGTCCGTGTGGATTCCGAGGACAAGTTGGGGTGGGGGGCGGGGGGATAGCTCATTGTTCCATTGGAGCAACTCTATCTGCGAGTGGTATTGGCAAGGTATCGAGAGGGCATGGGTGTGAAGGCAGTGCAATGTTCCTCTTGCAGTATGTTTCAGGTGAGGGACGCCGTCAGTGTCCCTGCTGATTACAACTGTCGGAAGTGCACCCATCTGCAGCTCCTCCAAAACCGTGTTCGGGAACTGGAGGTGAAGTTAGAACATAGAACATTACAGCGCAGAACAGGCCCTTCGGCCCACGATGTTGCACCGACCAGTTAAAAAAAAAACTGTGACCCTCCAACCTAAACCAATTTCTTTTCGTCCATGAACCTATCTACGGATCTCTTAAACGCCCCCAAACTAGGCGCATTTACTACTGATGCTGGCAGGGCATTCCAATCCCTCACCACCCTCTGGGTAAAGAACCTACCCCTGACATCGGTTCTATAACTACCCCCCCTCAATTTAAAGCCATGCCCCCTCGTGCTGGATTTCTCCATCAGAGGAAAAAGGCTATCACTATCCACCCTATCTAAACCTCTAATCATCTTATATGTTTCAATAAGATCCCCTCTTAGCCGCCGCCTTTCCAGCGAAAACAATCCCAAATCCCTCAGCCTCTCCTCATAGGATCTCCCCTCCATACCAGGCAACATCCTGGTAAACCTCCTCTGCACCCTCTCCAAAGCCTCCACATCCTTCCTGTAATGTGGGGACCAGAACTGCACACAGTACTCCAAGTGCGGCCGCACCAGAGTTGTGTACAGTTGCAACATAACGCTACGACTCCTAAATTCAATCCCCCTACCAATAAACGCCAAGACACCATATGCCTTCTTAACAACCTTATCTACTTGATTCCCAACTTTCAGGGATCTATGCACACATACACCTAGATCCCTCTGCTCCTCCACACTATTCAAAGTCCTCCCGTTAGCCCTATACTCAACACATCTGTTATTCCTACCAAAGTGAATTACCTCACACTTCTCCGCATTAAACTCCATCCGCCACCTCTCGGCCCAACTTTGCAACCTGTCTAAGTCTTCCTGCAAACTACGACACCCTTCCTCACTGTCTACCACACCACCGACTTTGGTGTCATCAGCAAATTTGCTAATCCACCCAACTATACCCTCATCCAGATCATTAATAAATATTACAAACAGCAGTGGCCCCAAAACAGATCCCTGAGGTACACCACTTGTAACCGCACTCCATGATGAATATTTACTATCAACCACCACCCTCTGTTTCCTATCCGCTAGCCAATTCCTGATCCAATTTCCTAGATCACCCCCAATCCCATACATCTGCATTTTCTGCAGAAGCCTACCATGGTGAACCTTATCAAACGCCTTACTAAAATCCATATATACCACGTCCACTGCCTTGCCCCCATCCACCTCCTTGGTCACTTTCTCAAAAAACTCAATAAGGTTAGTAAGGCACGACCTACCTGCCACAAAACCATGCTGACTATCACCTATCAATTCATTACTCTCCAAATAACTATAAATCCTATCCCTTATAATTTTTTCCAACATCTTGCCGACAACAGAAGTGAGACTCACCGGTCTATAATTCCCGGGGAAGTCTCTGTTCCCCTTCTTAAACAATGGGACAACATTCGCTAACCTCCAATCTTCTGGTACTATACCAGAGGCCAACGACGACCTGAAGATCAGAGCCAGAGGCTCTGCAATCACTTCTCTTGCCTCCCAGAGAATCCTTGGATAAATCCCATCCGGACCAGGGGATTTATCTATTTTCAGACCCTCCAGAATATCCTGCACATCCTCCTTATCAACTGTAATACTGTCTATTCTACTCCCTTGCAACCCAGTGTCCTCCTCAGCTATATTCATGTCCCCTTGCGTGAACACCGAAGAGAAATATTGGTTCAATGCTTCACCAATCTCCTCCGGTTCCACACATAACTTCCCTCTGCCATCTATAACTGGCCCTAAACTTGCCCTAACCAACCTTCTGTTCTTGACATACCTATAGAGCGCCTTAGGATTCACTTTAACCCTATCCGCCAAAGTCTTCTCATGTCCCCTTTTAGCCCTTCTAAGCTCGCTCTTCAACTCCCTCTTAGCCAATCTAAAGCTTTCTAGTGCACTACCCGAGTGCTCACGTCTCATCCGAACATAAGCCTCCTTTTTCTTTTTAACCAACAAAGAAACTTTTTTGGTGCACCACGGTTCCCTAGCCCTACCAATTCCTCCTTGCCTGACAGGGACATACCTATCACAGACTCGCAGTAGCTGCTCCTTGAAAAAACTCCACATGTCGGAAGTTCCCAGTCCCTGTAATCTCCTAGTCCAACCTATGTTTCCTAATTCTCTCCTAATAGCCTCATAATTACCCTTCCCCCAGCTAAAACCACTGGCCCGAGGTTCATGCCTATCCCTTTCCATCACTAAGGTGAACGTAACCGAATTGTGGTCACTATCACCAAAATGCACACCAACTTCCAAGTCTAGCACCTGGTCTGGCTCATTTCCCAGCACCAGATCCAATATAGCCTCACCTCTAGTTGGCCTGTCTACATACTGAGTCAAAAAACCTTCCTGCACGCTTTGAACAAAAACTGACCCCTCTAACGAGCTAGAGCTATAACAATTCCAGTCAATATTAGTCAAGTTAAAATCCCCCATAACAATTGCCCTATTACTTTCACTCCTAAGCAGGATTGACTCCGCAATCCTTTCCTCAACCTCTCTAGAACTTTTAGGAGGTCTATAAAAGACTCCCAACAGGGTGACCTCTCCTCTCCTATTTCTAATCTCCGCCCATACTACCTCAACAGATAAGTCCTCATCAAACCTCCTCTCTGACACTGTGATACAATCTCTGACCAATAATGCTACCCCTCCCCCTCTTCTACCTCCTTCCCTACTTCGACTAAAACATTTGAACCCCGGGACCTGCAGCATCCATTCCTGCCCCTGCTCTATCCATGTCTCTGAAATAGCCACAACATCGAAGTCCCAGGTACTGATCCACGCTGCAAGTTCACCCACTTTATTGCGAATACTCCTGGCATTGAAGTGTACACATTTCAAACCCTGCTCCACCCCACCTCTGCAATGCCGTGCATTGCAGTCCCCATCCATGCATCCCTCACTTTCAGCCCCACTACTCAGGATCCCTCCCCCCCCCCCGAATCAGTTTAAACCTCCCTGCATGGCCTTAGCAAATTTACCCCCCAGGATATTGGTCCCCTTCTGATTAAGGTGTAGACCATCCTTCTCATAGAGGTCACACCTTCCCCAGTACGAGCCCCAATTGCTTAAGTACCTGAACCCCTCCCTCCTGCACCATCCCCTCAGCCATGAATTCAAACCTTCCCTCTCCCTATTCCTCTCTAAACTATCCCGTGGTACAGGCAAGAGTCCAGAGATAACCACTCTGTCAGTCTTGGCCTTTAGTTTCCACCCCAACTCCATAAATCCCTGCCTAATATCCCCTTCCCCTATCCTCCCTATGTCGTGTGTCCCCACATGTACAATAACTTGTGGTTTATCTCCCTCCCCCCTAAGAGTCCTGAATACCCTGTCAGACACATCCCGGACCCCAGCCCCTGGTAGGCAACACACCAACCCTGAGTCCCTACCTTTAGTTCCGACCCTCCTATCTGTCCCCTTAATTGTGGAGTCCCCAATCACAAGGCCCAGTCTTTTACAGCCCCTAACCACCTGAGCTTTCTCACTCGGCTCACCCCCAGAGATCTGCTCTCTATGCTCAGTTGATTCCTCCTCAACTGTAGCCTCCAGCACCGAAAACCTATTATGGAGGGGAACCGCCCCAGGGGATTGTCTTCCCGATTGCTTCTTACCCCTCCTCCTGGCATTGACCCAAGCCTCATTTCTAGGAGTTACTATTTCTCTATAACTCCTATCAACTTCCACCTCCGCCTCCCGAATTATGCGGAGTTCCTCTACCTCCCCCTCCAGCTCCTTTACACGCTCCTCCAGAAGCTGCAATCTAATGCACTTCTTACAACTAAAATCTCCTGAAACACTACTGGATTTCCTCACCACATACATCCCACAGGAGATGCAGCATACTGCCTGAACTGCCATCCCTGAAGCCATTACCAGCAAGAAAAAAAGAAAACAAAAAACTTCCCCACACTTATAATTAGGTTAGAGGAGGATGGAAGGGTGGGATCCTCTACCAGTGTAGAGGATCGGGTATCTCCTCTGCACCAATTTATAGGGCTAGGGGCCCGAGAGAAAAAAAAAAACTACTACTGAGGGGGAACCACCCAGGTAACTGACTTTTAAAGTTAAAATAAAAACCCTTCCCAGACTCCTTTGCTGCCCACTTCTAGTTTTCACTTAAACTTGAAAAACTGCTGTTAAAGTAAAGGCCAAAAAAATACACACACTAGCTGACTAATTAAATAAATAAACAATTCAATTAATCCAATTAATCTCTTACCAGCACTGCTGCTTTTCAATCACCCCTCTCAGCTTGCTCCAGTGGGTTGAACTTAGGATCATTCGGGAGGCAGAGGTGGCCATAGACAGAAGCTTCATGGATATAGTTACTCCAGGAAAGGAAAATAGATGGGTGACAGTCAGAGGGGCTGGGAGGAAGCACTCAGTGCAGTGGTCGTTCCCCTGAGCAACAAGTGTTCCGCTTTGGATACAGTTGAGGGGGACGACATGTCAGTGGTGAGCCGCAGTGAGCGGATATCCAGCACTGAGTCCGTCCCTGTGGATCGGGAGGGTAAGGGGGAGAGCGGCAGGGTAATAGTTATAGGGGAGTCGTTAGATAGATGGATAGATAGGAGGTTCTGTGGCAGCAAAAGAGACTCACGGATACCTTGATCTGGTGCTGGCTAATGAACCTGGACAGGTGGAGGACCTCTCGGTGGGTGAGCATCTTGGGGATAGCGATCATAATTCTATCTCCTTCACGATAGCATTGGAAAGAGATAGGATCAGGCAGGCTAGGAAAGTGTTTCTCTGGAGTAAAGGGAAATACAGTGTCATCAGGGAGGAAATTAGACGGGTAAATTGGAAGGAGGCATTCTTGGGGAAAAGTACCGAAGGAAAGTGGAGGATTTTCAAGGAATGTTTGGCTGGAGCTCTGCATGACAACGTTCCGATGAGACAGGGGGGTGTTGGTAGGGTACGGGAACCGTGGTGCACGAAGGTTGTGATGAACCTGGTGAAAAAGAAAAGAGAGGCGTACAGAAGGTTCAGAGAGCTAGGAGGTGTTAAGGATTTAGAGGAGTATACGGGATGGAGGAAGGAGCTTAAGAAGGAAATTAGGAGAGCGAGAAGGGGTCATGAGAAGACCTTGGCGGGTAAGACTGAGGAGAATCCCAAGGCTTTCTACAAATATGTCAAGAGTAAAAGGATGAGATGTGAAGGCATAGGACCCTTAAAAGGTGAAGGGGGAAAAGTTTGTGCGGAACCGTTAGAAATGGCGGAGGGGCTTAATGAATACTTTACCTCGGTATTCACGGTGGAAAGGGATCTGGGTGGTTGTACTGCTGGTTTGCGGTGGACAGAAAGGATCGAGCATGTGGACATAAAGAAAGAGGATGTGTTGGAACTATTGAATGGCATCAAGGTTGGTAAGTCGCCGGGACCGGATGGGATGTACCCCAGGTTACTGTGGGAGGCGAGGGAGGAGATTGCGGAGCCTTTGGCGATGATCTTTGCATCGTCGATGGAGACGGGAGAGGTTCCGGAGGATTGGAGGATTGCAGATGTGGTCCCTATATTCAAGAAAGGGAACAGGGACAGCCCGGGAAATTACCGACCGGTGAGTCTAACCTCAGTGGTTGGTAAGTTGATGGAGAGGATCCTGAGAGACAGGATTTATGATCATCTAGAGAAGTTTAGTATGATCAAAAGTAGTCAGCACGGCTTTGTCAAGGGCAGGTCGTGCCTTACGAGCCTGGTTGAGTTCTTTGAAAATGTGACCAAACACATTGACGAAGGAAGAGCGGTGGATGTGGTCTATATGGACTTCAGCAATGCGTTCGATAAGGTCCCCCATGCAAGACTTCTTGAGAAAGTGAGAGGGCATGGGATCCAAGGGGCTGTTGCCTTGTGGATCCAGAACTGGCTTGCCTGCAGAAGGCAGAGAGTGGCTGTGGAGGGGTCTTTGTCTGCATGGAGGTCAGTGACCAGTGGAGTGCCCCAGGGATCTGTTCTGGGACCCTTGCTGTTTGTCATTTTCATAAATGACCTGGATGAGGAAGTGGAGGGATGGGTTGGTAAGTTTGCTGACGACACCAAGGTAGGTGGTGTTGTGGATAGTTTGGAGGGATGTCAGAAGTTGCAGCGAGACATAGATAGAATGCAAGACTGGGCGGAGAAGTGGCAGATGGACTTCAACCCGGATAAGTGTGTAGTGATCCATTTTGGCAGATCCAATGGGATGAAGCAGCAGTATAATATGAAGGGTACCATTCTTAGCAGTGTAGAGGATCAGAAGGACCTTGGGGTCCGGGTCCATAGGACTCTTAAATCGGCCTCGCAGGTGGAGGATGCGGTCAAGAAGGGGTACGGCGTACTAGCCTTCATTAATCGAGGGATTGAATTTAGGAGTCGGGAGATAATGCTGCAGCTTTATAGGACCCTGGTTAGACCCCACTTGGAGTACTGCGCGCAGTTCTGGTCACCTCATTACAGGAAAGATGTTGAAGCCATTGAAAGGGTGCAGAGGAGATTTACAAGGATGTTGCCTGGATTGGGGGGCATGCCTTATGAGGATAGGTTGAGGGAGCTTGGTCTCTTCTCCCTGGAGAGACGAAGGATGAGAGGTGACCTGATAGAGGTTTACAAGATGTTGAGAGGTCTGGATAGGGTAGACTCTCAGGTGCTATTTCCAAGGGCTGAAATGGTTGCTACGAGAGGACACAGGTTTAAGGTGCTGGGGGGGGGTAGGTACAGAGGAGCTGTCAGGGGTAAGTTTTTCACTCAGAGGGTGGTGGGTGAGTGGAATCGGCTGACGTCGGTGGTGGTGGAGGCAAACTCTTTGGGGTCTTTTAAGAGACTTCTGGATGAGTACATGGGATTTAATGGGATTGAGGGCTATAGATAGGCCTAGAGGTGGGGATGTGATCAGCGCAACTTGTGGGCCGAAGGGCCTGTTTGTGCTGTGGCTTTCTATGTTCTATGTATGCTGCCTACCCGATGCCAGGGTCTGTGACGTCTCGGACCATGTTTTCCGGATTCTTAAGGATGAGGGGGAACATTCACACGTCGTGGTACACAATGGTACCAACGACATAGGAGAGAGATGTGACGGGGATTTAAAACAGGAATTTAGGGAGCTGGGCTAGAAGCTGAGAGCCAAGACAAAACATGTAGTCATCTCTGGTACGTTGCCAGTGCCACGTGAGAGTGTTTTGAGGAACAGGGAGAGAGTGCAGTGAAACATGTGGTTGCAGGGATGGTGGAAGAGGGAGGGTTTCAGCTACGTGGATAATTGGAACACATTCTGGGGAAGGTGGGACCTGTACAAACAGGACGGGGTGCAACTGAACCAGAGGGGCACCAATATTCTGGGAGGGAAATTTGCCAGGGCTCTTCAGGAGTGTTTAAAATAATGTGTCAGGGGGTGGGAAAAGGAAGTTGTAGTCCGGAATTGTCCGAAACTGTCTGGGAAATGCACGAATGAAAAGTGGAACTTTTTCAAGGAACAAATACTCTGTGTCCTTGATAGGTTTTTCACTGCCAGGCAGGGAGGGGTTGGCCGAGTGAGGGAACCATGGTACACAAAAGAGGTGGAATGTCTTGCAAAAAGGAAGAGGGAGGCTTATGTAGGGGTGAGGAAACAAGGTTCAGATGACTCGATAGAGCGTTATAAGTTAGCAAGGAATGAGCTGAAAAACGGGCTTCGGAGAGCCAGGAGGGGGCATGAGAAGTCCTTCGCGGGCCGGATCAAGGAAAACCCCAAGGCGTTTTACTCTTTTGTGCGGAAAAAGAAATGACCAGGGTGAGGTTAGGGCCGGTCAAGGACAATAGTGGGAACTTGTGTATGGAGTCAGTCGAGATAGGAGAGGTGATGAATGAATACTTTTCTTCAGTGTTCACCAAGGAGAAGGGCATGTTTTTCAGGAAGAGAAGGTTTTACAGGCTAAGAGGCTGGAGGAAGCAAATGTTCGGAGGGAGGATGTACTAGCAATTTTGAATAAACTGAAGGTCGATTAGTCCCCAGGGCCTAATGAAATATATCCGAGGATTCTTTGGGAGGCAAGGGATGAGATTGCAGAGCCTTTGGCTTTGATCTTTGGGTCTTCGCTGTCCACGGGGGTGGTGCCAGAGGACTGGAGGGTGGCGAATGTTGTTCCTCTGTTTAAAAAAGTGAATAGAAATGACCCTGGCAATTATAGGCCGGTTAGTCTTACTTAGGTGGTTGGTAAATTGATGGAAAAGGTCCTTAGGGATGGGATTTACGACCATTTAGAAATATGTGGATTAATCCAGGATAGTCATCACGGATTCATGAAGGGCAATTCGTGCCTCAGAAATTTGATAGAATTTTTTGAGGAGGTAACTAAGTGTGTTGAAGATAGGGCAGTTGATGTCATATACATGGACTTTAGTAAGGCGTTTGATAAGGTCCCTCATGGTCGGCGTATGATGAAAGTAAGGAGATGTGGGATAGAGGGTAAGTTGGCCGATTGGATAGGTAACTGGCTATCTGATCGAAGACAGAGGGTGCTGCTGGATGGAAAATGTTCGGACTGGAGGCAGGTTGCTAGCGGAGTGCCACAGGGATCAGTGCTTGGTCCTCTGCTATTTGTGATTTTTATTTATGACTTCGAGGAGGGGGCTGAAGGGTGGATCAATAAATGTGCTGATAACACTAAGGTTGGTGGAGCAGTGGATGAGGTGGATGGATGTTGTGGACAGCAAAGAGACATAGATAGGATGCAACGCTGGGCTGAAAATGGCAGATGGAGTTTAACCCTGATGAATGTGATTTGATTCATTTTGTTAGGACAAATTTAAATGTGGATTACAGGGTCAAAGGTAGGTTACTGAAGACTCTGGAGAAATAGAGAGATCTTGGGGTCCATATCCACAGATATCTGAAGGTTGCCACTCAAGTGGATAGAGCTGTCAAGAAGGCCTATAGTGTGTTAGCTTTTATTAACAGGGGGTTGGAGTTTAAGAGCCGTGGGGTTATGCGGAAACTGTACAGTACCTTGGTGAGACCACACTTGGAACATTGTGTGCCGTTCTGGTCACCTCACTATAGGAAGGATGTGGAAGAGCTGGAAAGTGTGAAAAGGAGATTTACCAGGATGCTGCCTGGTTTGGAGGGTCGGTCTTATGAGGAAAGGTTGAGGGAGCTAGGGCTGTTCTCTCTGGAGCGGAGGAGTTTGAGGGGAGACTTAATAGAGGTCTATAAAATGATGAAGGGGATAGTTAGAGTGAACGTTCAAAGACTATTTCTTCGGGTGGATGGAGCTATTGCAAAGGGGCATAACTATAGGGTTCATGGTGGGAGAAATAGGAAGGATGTCGGAGGTAGGTCCTTTACTCAGAGAGTGGTTGGGGTGTGGAATGCACTGCCTGCAGTGATAGTGGAGTCAGACACTTGAGGAATATTTAAGCGGTTATTGGATAGGCACATGGAGCAAACCAGGATGTTAGGGAGTGGGATCGCATGATCCTGGTTTCAGATCAAGCTCGGCGCAACATCGTGGGCCGAAGGGCCTGTTCTGTGCTGTACTGTTCTATGTTCTATGTTCTATGGATCCAGCGCAATTTGTTAGTTACATCCAAAATTGGCTGAGTGGCAGGAGGCAGAGGGTGATGTTCGAAGGTTGCTTTTGTTACTGCAAGCCTGTGTCCAGTCGGGATCCACAGGGATGGATGCTGGGTCCCTTACTGTTTTTAGTGCACATTTATGGTCTGCACATCAATGTGTGAGGTATGATCAGTAAGTTCGCAGATGATAAATGAATGGTGGTATGGTAAATATTGTGGAGGAATGCTTTTGATTACCGGAATCATAGAATCCTACAGTGCAGAAGGAGGCCCTTCGAGACTGCAACAACCACAATCCCACCCAGGCCCTGTCCCCATAACCCAATCATTTACTCTGGCGTGTCTCCATGACACTAAGGGCTATTTAGCCTGGCCAATCCACCTAACCCACACATCTTTGGAATGTGGGTGGAAACTGGGGCACCTGGAGGAAACCCACGCAGACACGGGGAAAATGTGCAAAATGCATGCCGACAGTGACCCATGCCAGGAATCGAACACACATCCCTGGTGCTGTGGGGCTGCAGTGGGGCGACACGGTAGCACAGTGGTTAACATTGCTGCTTCACAGCTCCAGGGACCTGGGTTAGAATCCCGGCTCGGGTCACTGTCTGTGTGCTGTTTGCACATTCTCCTCGTGTCTGCGTGGGTTCCCTCTCGGTGCTCCGGTTTCCTCCCATTGTCCAAAGATGTGCGGGTTAGGTTGATTGGTCGTGCTAAAATTGCCCTTCAGTGTCCTGAGATGCGTAGGTTAGAGGGCGTAGCGGGTAAAATATGTCGGGCTTTGGTGGTAGGGCCTGGATGAGATTGTGTTTGGCGAAGACTTGATGGGCCGACGGGCCTCTTTCTGCACTGTAGGATTCTATGAATCTAAACACTGTGCCACCGTGCCGAGGAAACTGAAAGGCGGTTCCAATGGGCAAATGGAATTTGAACCTGAAAAATGCGAGGCGAGGCATTTTGGGAGGGCGAACAGGGCAAAGAAATGCACAATGAACAGTAGAGCGTGAGGAAGTACAGAGGACCAGAATGAATATGGGCAGCATATATGAGTATCCCTGAAGGCAGTAGGACAGGTAGGTGAGGTGGTTAAGATTACACGTAGGATACTTGCCTTTAGCAGCCGCAGCATAGAATATAAGAGCTGGGAGGTTATTATGGAATTGCATAAAATGCTGGTTAGGCCAGAGCAAGAGAACTGTGTGCAGCTCTGGTCATCACACTACAGGAAGGATGTAATTGCACTGGAGACGGTGGAGAGGAGATTCACCAGGATGTTGCCTGGGCTGGAGTGTTTCAGCTATGAGTAGAGACTGGTTAGGCTGGGTTTTTATACCTTAGATCAGAGTCGGCTGGAGGGGGAGTGGTGGGTGGGGAATGTTTTCAGGTCGGAGGGACCTGGGTGATATGTACAAGAGTATGTGGCACATAGATAGGAAGAAACGTTTTGCCTTTTGTAGAGGTATCACTAACCAGGGGGGCATGCATTGAATGTAAAGGGCAGATTTTTGTGTGGATTTGAGGAAAACTGTTTCCATCCCCAGGGTGCTGGGATCTGCAACTCACGGCCCGAAAGGATGGTAGGAGCGGGAACAAACACAATATGCATTTAGATCAGCAATTCAAACGCCAGAGCATAAAAGGCTGTGGATGAGTGCTGGAAAATGTGATCCAATTGGATAGGTATTTGAGGACCACTTCAGATATATTGGGCCAAAGCGCTTCATTTTGAGCTGTTAAACCTCGATAACCGGCAGACGACCCTCAACAGTGGCCCGATCACTTGCAGCTCTCACAGCGCTTGCTGGTTTACCGACCACATACCAAACCTATGCGGTTGCATTGCGCAATTTCAGCCAGCAGTGAGCTGCCTGGTCTGAGAGAGACATCTGTCAGTTCTGTGTTGCTGCAGCGAGCTTCAACACAGCAGCTGCCCCATATAGAATCATAGAAACATAGAACAACTACAGCACAAAACAGGCCCTTCGGCCCCACAAGTTGTGCCGAACATATCCCTACCTTCTAGGCCTACCTATAACCCTCTATCCTATTAATTCCCATGTACTCATCCAGGAGTCTCTTAAAGTACCCTATTGAGTTTGCCTCCACCACCACTGACGACAGCCGATTCCACTCGCCCACCACCCTCTGTATGAAAAACTTCCCCCGAACATTTCCCCTGTCCTTACCCCCCAGCACCTTAAACCTCTCGTAGCAGCCATTTCCACCCTGAAAAAAAAACCTCTGAGAGTCCGCCCGATCTATGCTTCTCAAACATCTTATAGACCTCTATTAAGTCTTCTCTCATCATACGTCTCTCCTCGGAGGAAAGACCGAGCTCCCTCAGCCTATCCTCATAAGGCATGCCACTCAATTCAGGCAACATCCTTGTAAATCTCCTCTGCACCCTTTCAATCTTTTCCACATCCGTCCTGTAATGAGGCGACCAGAACTGAGCACAGTACTCTAAGTGAGGTCTGACGAGGGTCTTATATAGCTGCATCATTATCCCCGGACTCCTGAACTCAATCCCTCGATTGATCAACGGCCAGCACACCATACGCCTTCTTAACCACTTCCTACACCTGCGGGGCCGATTTTAGAGTCCTTCTCGACGCGGAACCCAATGTCCTTTTGATCCTCGACAGGACTAAGAGTCTTTTCATTTATATTGTACTCCGTCATCCCATTTGACCAGCCAAAATGGACGACCACGCATTTTTCTGGTTTGAAGTCCATCTGCCACTTCTCCGCCCAGTCGTGCATCCTATCTATGTCCCTCTGTAACTTCTGACATCCCTCGAGACTATCCACAACCCCAACAACCTTCGTGCCGTCGGCAAACGTACCAACCGCTCCCTCCGCTTCCTCATCCAGGTCATTTATGAAAATGACAATCAGCAAGGATCCCAGAACAGATCCCTGGAGCACACCCCTGGTGACCGACCTCCATTTAGAAAAGGACCCATTTATACCCACTCGCTGCCTCCTTTGGGCAAGCCAGTTCTGTTTCCACAAGGCAGCAGCCCCTTGGATCCCATGCCCTCTCTCTTTTTCTAGAAGCCTTGCATGGGGGACCTTAACGAACGCCTTGCTACAATCCATATAAACCACATCTACCGCTTTCCCTTCGTCAATGTGTTTAGTCACATTTTTGAAGAACTCCACCAGGCTCGAAAGGCACGATCTCCCTTTGACAAAGCCATGCTGAGTATTCTTGAGCAGACTAAATCTCTCTAAATGCTCATAAATCTTTTCCCTCAGGATGTTCTCCATCAGCTTACCAACAACTGGTTAGACTCACCGGTCGGTTATTTCCTGGGCTATCCGTATTCCCCTTCAAGAAAATAGGAACAACATCCGCAATCCTCCAATCCTCCAGCACCTCTCCCGTCTCCATCGAAGACGCAACGATCATCGCCAGAGGCTCTGCAATCTCTTCCCTCGCCTCCCACAGTAACCTGGGGTACATCCCATCCGGACCCGCGACTTATCTATCTTGATGCCATTCAAGGATTCCAGCACAACCTCTTTTTTTAAAGTCCACAGACTCAATCTTTTCAGTCCACGGCAAGCCCCGCAGTACAACCACCCAGGTCCTTCTCCTCTGTGAAAACCGAGGCAAAATACTCATTAAGCATCTTTGCCATTTCAACTGGTTCCGTACACACTTTCCCACCTTCACCTTTTATAGGCCCTCTTCCTTCACGTCTCATTCTTTTACTCTTCACATATTTATCGAACGCCTTCGGGTTTTCCTTAATCCTACCTGCCAAGACCTTCTCGTGACCCCTTCTGGCTCTCCTAATTTCCTTCTTTAGTCCCTTCCTGCAAGCCGTATACTCATTTAGATACCCATGTTCGCCAAGCTCTCTGAATATTTTGTACGCTTTCCATTTCCTCTCGACTTGGTCCCGCACAGCTTTCGGACACCACTGTTCCTTTAAAATACCAACACCGCCCTGTCTGCTCGGAACGTTGTCCTGTAGAACCCTAGACAGACATTCCTTGAAAAACTGCCACGTCTCTTCCGTACATTTCCCCGAGAATACCTTCTTCCAATTTACTCCTCTAATTTGCTGCCTTACGTCTTCATATTTCCCCTTACTCCATATAAACGCTTTCCTAGCTTGCCTCATCCTCTCTTTTCCCAATGCAAGCATAAAGGAGATAGAGTTATGATCGCTATCCCCATGATGCTCTCCTGCTGAGAGATCTGTCACCTGTCCAGGTTCATTGGTCAGTATCAGATCAAGTACAGCCTCACCTCTTGTCGGCTTGTCCGCATGCAGTGTTAGGAAACCCACCTGAACACGCCTAACGCACTTTTCCCCATCAAATCCCCTTACTCTAGGGATATTCCAATCTATGTTAGTGAAATTAAAGTCTCCCATCACAACAACTCTGCTATTATTGCATCTCTCCAGGATCTGTTTCCCTGTCCGCTTCTCCACCTCCCTGTCACTATTGGGCGGCCTATAGAAAACTCCCAGCAAAGTGATCGACCCCTTCCCACTGCGAACTTCCACCCACAGAGAATCTGTAGACTATCCCTCCACAGCATACACCTTTTCTACAGCTCTGACACTATCCCAGATCAGATGTGCCACTCCACCCCCTCTTTTGCCTCCCTAACTTTCTTTCCTGAAACATCTGAATCCCGGCACCTGGAGTATCCAGTCCTGTCCCTGAGACATCCAAGTCTCAGTACTGGCCACCACATCACACTTCCAGTCATCGATCCACGCTCTGAGCTCATCCCCTTTATTCACTATGCTCCTGGCATTAAAGTAAACACATCTCAATCCTTTGGTCTGAGTTCTCCCCTTCTCTATCCCCCGTCCATCCTCCCTCTTGCACTGTCTATAACCCTTCTCTGTTTGCCAACTAACTTCCTCGCTCCCAGTCACCTCGTCTCGATCCCCTCCCCCTAACCTATCTAGTTTAAACTCTCCCCAGTAGCCTTAGCCAACCTTCCCGCCAGGATATTGGTCCCGCTGGGATTCAAGTGCCACCCGTTTTGTGTGTACAGGTCACACCTGCCACTAAAGAGACTTGAACGGCAAGATATTTTACACAGAGAGTGGTAGGTGTCTGGATTATGCTGCCAGGCGTGGTGGAGGAGGCCGATACGATCGGTGCGTTTAAGGGCCTTTTACATGAGAACGTGAATATGCAAGGACCAGAGGGTTATGGGCCAAGGAGTGGAAGAAGGGATTCCTTTAACTTGGTGTCATGTTCGACACAACATCGCAGATCAAAGGAACTGTTCCTGTGATGCACTGTTCTATGTTCTATATCAGCAGAGAGTTCAGCAAGAAACTCAGTAGTACTCAATGAGTGGTTTAGATTTGGGATGTACCAACCGATTGTATGCTGGATAGAAATTCTGTAATGTCCTTTGAGAGGATTTTGTGTTTTACCCTCACATGGAATGTGTCTTGTAAAATCAAAAATATTACAATTGTATTGAGGGAACTCAGAGTGGGACATACTGTTTGGCAAGAGTGTATTTTGCCGTAATTTTTGTACCCAATGTGAATGGTGAAGACAGTGAAGAATGCAGTATTTTCCCAATTTTACCAAGGTTAATTATCAAAATAGCAGGTTAGTTCCCCAGCACTGTTCTTTAAAGTGACGCAATGGCAGGAATCAGAAGAAACTGGTGAATGGTTCATTTTTCAGGTTACGTGTGGCAACCAGTCTGAGAGGCTCGTGGTTCTGAATTTCGCTTGGGGCTGGCCTCAGCTTTGGCCTCTGTAAGGCTCCGAAGCAGATGGTTTAGTTATTTCCGGGATGTGAAATACGGGGGCTGGCACAGTAAGATGTCTGACAACACGGGGTTCAAAGACCAACAGGTTTATTTGGAATCTCGAGCTTTCGGAGCGTTGCTCCTTCATCACTCACCTGATGAAGTAGCAGCGCTCTGAAAGCTCCTCATTCCAAATAATCCTGTTGGCCTTTAAACCTGGTGTTCTGAGACTTCTTACTGTGCCCACCCAAGTCCTTCGTCGGAATCTCCACATCATGGTTCTCTCAAGGCAACGTTTCCCCTTCCAGAAGGAAAGTGCGGTCCTCAAAACAACTCAATTCCATGCAAGTGAGATTTTAATCGTTGCAGTTTGAAGCCAGTGAACAAGGTTTTGACGATGAATGATTCTGCTTAATTCCATCAGGTTTAATATTCAATTAAGTGTTGATTCATCATTCTGGTTGTTTTCTTTCTGTTGCTTTTGTTTGTAATTGACAAAAGGTATTGCTAATTTTCTATCTATAGATGTTTACTCTATTCTTAACAAACTTAACATCGAACATAGAACAGTACAGCAGAGAACAGGCCCTTCGGCCCACGATGTTGTGCCGAGCTTTATCTGAAACCAAGATCAAGCTATCCCACTCCCTATCATCCTGGTGTGCTCCATGTGCCTATCCAATAACCGCTTAAATGTTCCTAAAGTGTCTGACTCCACTATCACAGCAGGCAGTCCATTCCACACCCCAACCACGCTCTGAGTAGAGAATCTACCTCGGACATCCTCCCTATATCTCCTACCTATCCCAGCGATAAAAGCTCTCTGGTCGGTTGTTGAATCATACCTGAAGTGAAACTTATCATGTTCATCCGGGTCAAATTCAGGATGCAAAACGTACGGTTCAGGCAGTCTCCAAAATGTACATTGAAGTGTTTAACCTGAACCATAACAAAAGGACCCGAGGGAACAGGATGGCTTTTACAACAATCGAAAACGGTTTCATGGTCAGCATTAGTGAGACTAATTTATTTTCAGTTGCATTTTTGTCAATTGAATTTGAATTCAAACAGTTCCTGTCAAGGGGTTTGAACCTGTTCACCAGAGCATGAGGCCAGGCTTAAGGTTGGGTGGGTGGAGAATTATGATCTTATACTGTAAATACCAGCACGTCTCATTGACGATTGAGACATTGTTGTTCTGTGAAAGTTGACCCATTAAGAAGCCTGATGATCCAATCGAAACATACAATTAGGAGCATCGGCCCTGCGTGCATGTTCCGCTATTCATAAGAAAAGACGACAAATAACAGTCCAAGACAGGAACAGGCACTTCAGTCCTCCAAGCCTGCACCAATCATGGTGCCTGCCAAAACTAAAACCGTATGCACTTACGGAGTGTGTATCTTTTCATTCCCATCCTATTCATGTATTTGGGATGCCCCTCAGATGCCTTCATCATAGCTGTTCCCACGACCTGCCCAGGCAGTGCGTTCCAGAGATTCACCACCCTCTGTGCAAACATTTTGCCTCACACATCTCCTCTAAACATTTCCCCACGCATCTTAAACACATGTCCCCGAGTATAAGTCTTTTCTACCCTTGGAATGAGCATCTGACTTTCCACTCTGTCCACGACACGCATAACATTGTAAATCTCTATCTGGTCGCCCCCTCAACCTCCGACATTCCAGTGAGAACAAACTGAGTTCATCCAAATTATCCTCATGGCTAACAGCCTCCAGACCAGCAACATCCTGGGAAACCTCTTCTGCATCCTCTCCCAAATATCCACATTCTTCTTGTCGTGTGGCAACCAGAATTGTACCCAGTATTCGAAATGAGGCCTAACTAAGGTTCTGTAGTTTGCAGCATGACCCGCCAATTTTTATACTCAATGCCCCGACCGATGAAGGCAAGCATGTTGTTCCCTTGTTTAAGAAAGGAAGCAGGGGTAATCCAGGAAAAAAAAAACGTGACGTGGAGATGGCGGCGTTGATATGAGGAAGGCACAGTAAGAAGTCCCAAAACACCAGGTCAAAGTCTTACAGCTTTAATTGGCATCACGAGTTTTTGGAGAGCTGCACCTTCATCAGCTGACTCCACTCCACTCACCCCACTCACCTGATGATGGAGCAGCGCTCCGAAAGCTTGTGATACCAAATGAACCTGCTTGATTTTACCCTGTTGTTGTGTGACATCTTACAGGAAAGTATAAGCCACTCTGCCTGAGGTGGGGCAGATTTTGCAGAAGATACTGAGGGGCATATATGAACATTAGGAAGAAAATGTACTAGTAAGTGACAGGCAACATGATTTTGTGCGGGAAGGTCATGTCTCACCAATTTGAATGAGTTTTTTGAAGAGTTGACCAAGATCATAACTCTATCTCCCTTACGCTAGCATTGGAAAGAGATATGATCAGTCAAGCTCGGAAAGTGTTCATATGGAGTAAGGGGAAACATGAAGCCATCAGCCAGGTGATTAGAGGCGTACGTTCGAAGGAGGTATTCTCGAGGGAAAGTACCGAAGTAAGGTGGCAGATCTTCAAGGAACGTTTGTCTGGAGTCCTGCATGACAACGTTCCGATGAGACACAGAGGTTTTGGTACGTTGTGGGAACCGTGGTGCACGAAAGCTGCGCTGAACCGATTCAAAAAGAAAAGGAAAGCTTACAAAAGGTTCAGAAAGCTCGGCGTGATAGGGATCTAAATGAGAATACGGCTTGGAGGAAGGGACTTAGGAAGGACATTAGGAGAGCCAGAAGGGGTCACGAGAAGGCCTTGGCAGGTAAGATTAAGGAGAACCGTAAGGCGTTCGCTAAATATGTGAAGAGTAAAAGAATGAGACGTAAAGGAATAGGACCTATAATGTGTGAAGGTGAGAAAGTCTGGACAGAACCGGAAGAAATAGCAGAGGTGCTGAATGAATACTTTACCTCTGTATTCACGTTGGAAAAAAAACCTGGGTGGTTGTACTACAGGATTGCAGCGGACTAAAACGATTGAGTATGTGGACATTAAGAAAGAGGATGTGTTGGGAATTTTGAATAGCATCATGATAGATAAGTCGCCTGGACCGTGTGGGATGAACCCCAGGTTACTGTGGGAGGCGATGGAAGAGACTGCAGAGCCTCTGGCGACGAATCTTTGCGTTGTCGATGGAGAGGGGTGAGGTTCCGGAGGATTGGAGGATTTCGGATGTGGTTCCTGTATTCAAGAAAGGGAATAGGGATAGCCCAGGAAATTACCGACCGGTGAGTCTAACCTCAGTGGACAGGATTTATGAACATTTAGAGAAGTTTAGTATGCTCAAAAGTAGTCAGCACGGCTTTGTCAAAGGCAAATCGTGCCTTTCGAGCCTGGTAGAGTTCTTTGAAAATGTGACTAAACACATTGACGAAGGAAAAACGGTAAATGTGGTTTACATGGACTTCAGCAAGGCGTTCGACAAGGTCCCCCATGCAAGGCTTATCGAGAAAGTGAGATGGCATCGGATCAAAGGGGCTGTTGCCTTGTGGATCCAGAACTGGCTTGCATGCAAAAGGCAGAGAGTGATTGTAGATGGGTCTTTTTCTGAATGGAGGTCGGTCATAAGTGGAGTACCCGAGGGATCTGTTCTGGGACCCGATCTGTTTGTCATTTTCATAAATGTCCTGAATGAGGAAGTGGAGGGATGGGTTGTTAAATTTGCTGACGACACGAAGGTTGGTGGTGCTGTGGATAGTTTGGAGGGATGTCACAAGATGCAGCGTGACATAGATAGGATGAAAGACTGGGCAGAGAAGTTGCAGATGGACCTCAACACGGGTAAATGTGCAGTGGTCCATTTGAGCAGGTCAAATGGGATCAAGGAGTATAATATCAAGGGTAAGACTTTTGGCAGTGCGGAGGATCAGAAGGACCTTTGGTCCGGGACCATAGGACTCTTAAATCGGCCTCGCAGGTAGAGGAGGTGGTTAAGAAGGCGGATGGTGTGCTGGCCTTCATCAATCGAGGGATTGAGTGTAGGAGTCGGGAGATAATGTTGCAGCGTTTTAAGACCCTCTTCAGACCTCACTTAGAGTACTGTGCTCAGTTGTTGGCGCATCATTACAGGACGTATGTGGAAAATATTGAAAGAGTGCATAGAAGATTTACAAAGATGTTGCCTGGATTGGGTGGAATGCCTTATGAGGATAGGTTGAGGAAGCTCGGTCTGTTTTCCTTGGAGAGACGAAGGATGAGAGTTGACCTGATGGAGGTGTACAAGACGTTGAAAGGTATAGATCGGGTCGGTTCCCGGAGGCTGAAATTGTTGCTACGAGCGGACACAGGTTTATCGTGCTGGGGAGTAGGTACAGGGAGATGTCAGTGATAAGTTTTTTTTTCAATCAGAGTGTGGTGGGTGAGTGGAATCCGCTGCCATCAGTAGTGGTGGAGGCAAACTCGAAAGGGTATTTAAGAGACTTCTGGATGAGTACATGGGACTTAATATGATTGAGGGTTATAGGTAAGCCTATATATAAGCCGAGGTGGGTAGGGACATGACCGGCACAACTTGTGGGCCGAAGGGCCTGTTTCTGCTGTAGTTTTTCCATGTTCTGTTTTCTATTTTCTTTAATTGATGAGGGAAGGTCTGTGGATCTAGTTTATAAGTACTTTCGGAAGACGTTTGACAAGATCCCACATGGCAGACTGCCAGAAAATCTAAAATCACATGGTATTTGGGGTGGGCAAGTTAGATGGATACAGAACTGGAATAGTTATAGAAGGCAGTGATCAGTGGTGGGAGCGTGTTTTTCAGAATGGACGTCTGCATCTAGTGGGGTGCCTCAGGGATCAGTCCTGGGACCTCTGTTGTTTGTCGTATATATAAATCATCTGGAGGAAAATATGAGGGATCTGATTAAAACGTTTGCGGATTACATGGAGAATGGCAGAGTTGCTAATAGTGCCGAGGATTGTCAGAAGATACAGCAGAAGGGGATTCTGGGAGTTTGAGTTGTTTAAAATAATAGTACCTTGCCTGGAGGGGTTGAGCTCATTGTTCGATTGGAGCATGAAGAGCAGGTCGCACTACACAGCGGGCAGCGTTGAGCGTGGGTAGAGGAGTGAGCAGGGAGCAGAGTAATACCTGAAAGGGCTTTGGCTCGGAGGGATTGAGTGAGCAGGGAGCAGAGTGAGAGCTGAAAGGGCTTTGGCTCTAAGGGCTTGAGTGAGCAGAGAGCAGAGTGAGAGCTGAAAGAGCTTTGTCTCGAAAGGCTTGGGTGGAAATGTCGAGGCGGGGTACGTTTAATTCTTAAGTACATTTCTCTGAGTGCCTTGAAGGAAGAAGGGAAATAATGAGTGTGAGGCCAGTCTGTTGTTCCCAATGCAGAATGTGGGAGGTCCAGGAGGCTCTTGGCCTCCCAGACGTCCATATGTGCGATGGGTGTGTCGAGCTGCGCTTCCTAATGGACCGTGTTAGAGAACTGGAAACTGAAGCTCGAGGAGCTTCGGCTGGTTAGGGAAAATGAGGATGTGATAGAAAGGAGCTATCAGCAGGTGGTCACACCAGGGCCCCGAGAGGCAGACAAGTGAGTAACGGCCAGGAAGGGGAAAGTTCGGTTGACAGAGAGCACCACGGTGGATGTGCCCCTTCACAATAAGTACTCATGTCTGAGTACTGCTGGGGGGGACAGCCCAACTGGGGGAAGCAGCAGTGACCGGGTCTCTGGAGCAGAGTCCGGCCCTGTAACTCAGAGGGCTAAGGAAAGGAGGGGGAAGGCATTATTAATCAGGGACTCAACAGTAAGTGGGTCGAACAGACGTTTTTACAGAGGCAGACGGGAGTCTCCAATGGTAGTCTGCCTCCCTGGTGTCGGGATGCAGGATGTCTCTGGTCGCGTCCCAGAAATTCTGAGGTGGGAGGGACCGGAGCCAGAGGTCGTAGTACATATTGGTACCACTGACATAGGGAGGAAGAGGGAAGGGGTCATGAAAAGGGAATATAGGGAGTTAAGTAGGCAATTGAGAAGGAGGAAAGCAAAGGTAGTAATCTCAGGAATGCTGACTGAAATCATAGAAATCATAGAAACCCTACAGTACAGAAAGAGGCCATTCGGCCCCCGTGCCACGGGAAAGTGAGAGCAGGAATGGAGAGAGGTGCAGGATGAATGCGTGGCTGAGGGACTGGTGCACGGGGCAGGGATTTAGGTTCCTGGATTATTGGGACCTCTTTAGAGGCAGGTGTGACCTGTACAAAATAGACGGGTGGCATTTGAATCCCAGGGCGACCACCATTCTGGCAGGAAGTCTGGCTAAGGCTACTGGGGAGACTTTAAACTAGAGAGGTTGGGGGGAGCGGATCGAGACGAGGGACTGGGAGCGAGGAGGGTAGCCCGCAAATGGAGAAGGAGCGCAGATGGGGTAAGGGAGAATAGACAGGTGATGGAGGAGGGGAGAACTCAGGCCAAAAGTTTGAGGTGTGTCAATTTTAACGCCAGGAGTTTAGTGAATACAGTGGATGAGCTCAGAGTGTGGATCGATGCTTGGAAGTGTGATGTGGTGGCCATGACGGAGACTTGGGGACAGGGACAGGACTGGATACTTCAGGTGCCGGGTTTCAGATGTTTCAGAAAGGACAGAGAAGGAGGCAAAAGAGGTGGCGGGGGGCGGGGCGGAAATGGCACTGCTGATCAGGGATAGTGTGACAGCTGAGGAGAAGGTAGGCGCTGTGGAGGTATTGTCTGCGGAGTCTCTGTGGGTGGAAGTTCAGAGCGGGAAGGGCTCGATAAGTTTGCTGGGTGTTTTCAAAAGGCCACCCAACAGTAACAGGGATGTTGAGGAGCAGATGGGGAAACAAATCTTGGAGAGATGTACTAATTACAGGGTTGTCGTGATGGGAGAGTTTAATTTCCCAAACATTGTTTGGAATATCCCGAGGGTAAGGGGGATGGTTGGGGAGGAGTTTGTTAGGTGTGTTCAGGAGGGTTTCCTGAAACAGCATGTTAATAAGCCTACAAGAGGAGAGGCGGTACTCGATCTGGTACTGGCTATTGAGCCTGGTCAGGTGTCGGATCTCTCAGTGGGGGAGCATATTGGGGATAGTGATCATAACTCTATCTTCTTTATGCTAGCATTGGAAAGAGATAGAATCAGGCAAGCTCGGAAAGTGTTTATCTGGAGTAAGGGGAAATATGAAGCCATCAGGCAGGAGATTAGAGGCGTAAATTGGAAGGAGTTATTCTCGAGGCAAAGTACCGAAGTAAGGTGGCAGATTTACAAGGAATGTTTGTCTGGAGTTCTGCATGACAACGTTCCGATGAGACCGGGACGTTTTGGTAGGTTATGGGAACTGTGGTGCACGAAAGCTGCGCTGAACCGTGTCAAAAAGAAAAGGAAAGTGTACACAATGTTCAGGGTGCTAGACGACAGATAGGGATCTAAATGAGTATATGGCTTGTAGGAAGGGAATTAAGAAATAAATCTGGAGAGCCAGAAGGGGTCACGAGAAGGACATGGCAGGTTAGATTAAGGAGAACCCTCAGGCGTTCTATAAATATGTGCAGAGTAACAGAATGAAATGTGAAGGAATAGGACCCATAAAAGGTGAAGATGAGAAAGTCTGTACAGAACCAGAAGAAATAGCAGAGGTGCTGAATGAATTAGTTACGTCGGTATTCACGATGGAAAAATACCTGGGTGGTTGTACTACAGGATTGCGGGGAACTGAAAGGATTGAGTATGTGGACTTTAAGAAAGCGGATGTATTGGCAAATTTGAATAGCATCAAGGACCGGATAGGATGTACTCCAGGTTACTGTGGGAGGCGAGGGAAGAGATTGCAGAGCCTCTGGCGATGACCTTTGCATCGTCGATGGAGACGAAAGAGGTTCTGGAGGATTGGTGGATTGCGGATGTGGTTCCTATATTCAAGAAAGGGAATAGGGTAGCCCAGGAAATTACAGAACGGTGCGTCAAACCTCAGTGGCGGGTACATTGATGGAAAATATCCTGAGGCTCAGGATTTATGAACATTTAGAGATATTTAGTATGCGCAAAGGGCACGGCTTTGTCAAAGGAAAATCGTGCCTTCCGAGCCTGGAGGGGTTCTTTGAAAATGTGGCTAAACACATTGGCGAAGGAAAAGCGGTAGATATGGTTTACATGGACACCGGCAAGGCGTTCGATCAGGTTCTAGTTGCAGGACTTCTCGAAAAAGAGAGAGGGCATGGGTTTCAAGGGGCTGTTGCCTTATGGGTCCAGGACGGAATTGCCTGCAGAAGGTAGAGAGTGATTGCAGATGGGTCTTTTTCTCAATGGAGGTCGGTCACCAGTGGAGTGACCCAGGGATCTGTTCTGGGACCCTTGCTGTTTGTCATTTTCATAAAGAACCTGGATGAGGAAGTGGAGGGATGGGTAGGTAAGTTTGCCGACGACACGAAGGTTGGTGGTGTTGTGGATAGTTTGGAGGGATGTCAGAAGCTTCAGCGTGACATAAATAGGATTCAAGACTGGGCGGAGAAGTGGCAGATGGACTTAAACCCGGATAAATGTGTAATGGTCCATTTTGGCAGGTCAAATTGGATGAAGGAATATAATACCAAGGGTAATACTCCTAGCAGTGTAGAAGATCGGAAGAACTTTGGGGCCCGGGTCCATAGGTCTCTTAAATCGGCCTCGCAGTTAGAGGACGTCGTTAAGAAGGCTTATGGTGTGCTGGCCTTCATCAATCGAGGGATTGAGTTTAGGAGTTGGGAGATAATGTTGCAGCTTCATAAGACCCTCGTCAGACCCCACTTGGAGTACTGTGCTCAGTTCTGGTCGCCTCATTACAGGAGGAATGTGGAAATTATTGAAAGGGTGCAGAGAAGATTGACAAGGATGTTGCCTGGATTGGTTGGCATGCCTAATGAGGATAGGTTGAGGGAGCTCGGTCTTTTCTCCTTGGAGAGACGAAGGATAAGAGGTAAACTGATAGTGGTCTACAAGATGATGAGAGGTACAGAACGAGTGGATTCTCGGAGGCTTTGTCCAGGGTTGAAATGGCCGCTACGAGAGGACACAGATTTAAGGTGCTGGGGAGTAGGTGCTGAGGAGATGTCAGGGGGAAGTTGTTCACTCAGAGGGTGGTGGGTGAGTGGAGTCGGCTGCCGTCAGTGGTGGTGAAGGCAAACTCGATAGGTTCTTTCAAGAGACTTCTGGATGAGTTCATGAGACTTAATAGGATTGAGGGTTATAGGTTAGCCTATATAGAAGCCTAGGTGGGTAGGGACCTGATCGACGGAACTTGTGGGCCGATGGGCCTGTTTGTGTTGTATTTTTTCTATGTTCTGTGATCTATGACCTTCCCTTCATGAACTCATGCTGCATTTAACCGAAGGGACAATTTACATCCAGATGTCTCGCTATTTCTTCCTTCATGATAGATTCAAGCATTTTCCCCACTACAGAAGTTAAGATAACCGGCCTATAGTTAACCGCCTTTTGCCTACTCCTTTTTTATACAGTGGCGTCACATTTGCTGTTTTCCAATCTGCGGGAACCGCCCCAGAGTCCAGCGAATTTTGGGGAATAACCAGTAGTGCATTTGCTATTTCTCCCGCCATTTCTTTTAGTACCCTGTGCTGTATTCCATCAGGACCAGGAGACTTGTCTACCTTTCGCCCCATTAACTTGCCCAACACTACCTCTTTCGTTTTAATGATAGTTTCTATGCCCTCACCTGCCATAGAATTCCTGTCATCAATTTTTGGCATGTTATTTGTGTCTTCCACTGTGAAGACCGACATAAAATACTTGTTCAATGCCTCAGCCATTTTGTCATTTCCAGTTATTACATGCTCCTTCTCGTCCTCTAAAGGACCAATGTTAACCTTCGCCACTCTCTTTTGTTTGATACATTTGTAGAAACGTTTGCTATCTGTTTTTATATTCTGAGCTAGTATCGTCCCATAGTCCATCTTACCTTTCCTTATAGCTTTTATTCGTGGCTTTCCTCTGACCTTTAAAGATATCCCAATCCTCTGGGTTCCCAATAGTCTTTGCCACTTTGTAACCATTTTCTTTCAATTTGATAGCTCCTTTATTTCCTTGATAGCCATGGCTGATGATCTCTTTTTCTACAGTCCTTCCTTCTCACTCGTATATACTTTTGTTGAGCACAGTGAAAGATCGCTTTGATAGTCCTCCACTGTTTCTCAATTGTCCCACCATAATGTTGTTGCTCTCAGTCTGCCTTCGCCAACTCCTCCCGCATCCCTTTAGAGTCTCATTTGTTTAAGCACAAGACATTCGTATTGGATGGGAGTAGCAGCAAGCAAAACAATTGAAACGTCTGAACTTCAGCGAGGAAAATGAATGAATCTGCTTGAATTACAGATAAGGTGGAAAGAAAGAGAGCAGATAGCCAATTTGGAACAAACATATAAAGAGCGCGGGGAAAGAGAAAAAAAGAGAGAAAAGCTGGACTTCGGACCCTGGTAATAAAAAGTGAACGTCCGTTTAAATTTCCAGAGGTAAAGTGAAAAGTACAGGTTCAGTATAGTAATGAGGATGGTGAGAAACGGTAAGAGCGTCGTCGTGAATGGCCTGGTGGTGATTTATTTTAACCCGTGCAAGCGTCGCCAAGGTTTCCTGAGAAGGATGTAGAACCCTTTTTTATTTGATTTTAGAAAGTAGCTAAACAAATGAAATGGTCACAGTCCATGCCATTATTGCTGACTGAAAAAACAAGTTAGTAGGTAGAGCTTGTGAGGTATTTACGTCACTGTCAGAAGCGACATCTGGGAATTATGCTGCAGGTGAAAAAAGCCATCGTGGTTGCGTATTAACTCGTACCAGTAGTCGACAGACAACGGGCTAGGAATCTAAGATAAGAACCTGGTCAAACATGAATAGAATTTGAAACGATCAAACAAAGTAATTTTGACAGGTGGATCAGGGGTTTGAAAATAAACCAGACGTTTGAGGCTTTTTGGAGAAATTATTATTTTGGAGGAATTTACAAATTCCCTTCCGGATGTCGTGAGAACTCAATTGGAAGAAGAGAAGGCTAAAACAGCGAAGACAGCGACGGAAATGGCAACTGATTATAAATTGCAGGCTAAGGATAGCCCTAAAAAGTAAAGTAAAGCTTACTTATTAGTCACAAACATTCGTACATTAACACAGCAATGAAGTTACTGTGAAAATCCTCTAGTCGCCACACTCTGGCGCTTGTTTGGGTATGAGGGATTATTTAGCATAGCCAATTTTCCTTACCTGCATATCGTTGGATTGTGGGAGGATAGCGGAGCACGTGGAGGAAACCCACGCAACAGTGTTAGAATATTCAAACTCCCGACAGATAGTCACCAAAACCAGGAATCGAACCTGGATCCCTGATGCTGTGAGGCATCAATCATGTCCACTGTGTCACCATGCCGCCCACACGGCGCCAAAAGAAAGGGAAAACCAAAAAAAAAGGGAAAAAGAGAGTCCATATGAAATTCGGGAACTAACAATGAAAAATTGTGCGTCCAATAAAAAGGCGGTGGTAAAGGGAAACGTATAGTTTGGGATTATTGACGCAGGCGTTGAGGAAGAGCCAGAGCGTCTAAGTCAAAAGCCAGGTGGGGTTCTATTTAAATATGTGCAACCATTGTCCAGGTGTGATTAGAAGGATGTGGTCGCCTTTTTTTCATTTAATTTAACAAAGTTTCCACTGGCCTACCTTCATCAATCATCTTCATCGCATCCTCGAACAACACGATCAAGTTAGTGAGACATCACCTCCCCTTCACAAAACCATGTTGCCTCTCACTTATTTCCAAGTGAGTGTTAACACTGTCTCGAAAACACTCTCCAATAATTTCCCCACCACTGACGTAAGGCTCACCAGCCCGTAATTACCTGGATTATCTTTGCTCCTCTCCTTAAACAAAGAAACAGCATTGGCTATTCTCCAATCATCTGGGACCTCACCTGTCGTGAGTGACAATACAAAGATTTCTCTCAAGGCCCAGCAATTTCCTCCCTTTGGGGAATATTCCATCAGGACTTGGGGAATTGTCTACAGTAATGTTTCTCAAGACCCCCAATAGCTCCACCATTTTGATCTCAACATGACTCAAACTATCTACACACCCTTCACCAGACTCATCATCCACAAAGCCCTTCTCTTTGGTGAATACTGATGGAAAGTGCTCATTTAATACCTCACCCATTTCCACTGCATCCACGCATAGATTCCCTCCCCTGTCCTTGAGTCGGCCAACACTGTCCCTGGCTAACCTCTTGCTCTTTATATATGTATAGAAAGCCTTGGGCGTTTCCTTAATCATGCTGGCCACTGGCATTTTGTGACCCTTTTAGCCTTCCTTATTCTTTGCTTAAATTTCTTGCTACCTTCTTTGTATGGCACTCTTTATTCGTGTGTTCCTAGACTCAAAGACTTGACAAATGCGTCTTTTTTCTCTTTGACTTGGCTCACAATGTCTCTCGTTATCCAATGTTCCTGAAACTTGCCATACTTACCCTTCATTCTTGCAGAAATGTGAAGGCTCTGAATTCCTATGAATTTGCACTTGAAAGCCTCCCACGTGCAAGCTGATATTTTGCACTCAAACATCTGCTCCAATCTACCTTCTTCGGCTCCTGCCTAATATTGTTCTAATTAGCCTTACCAAACTTTAGCGCTTTCACTTGTGGACAACTCTTATCTTTATCCATCAGAACCTTGAAACTGATTGAATTCCGGTCACTTTCCCCCAACTTCTCCCCTACTGCAATGTCCACCACCTGGCCGGGCTCATTCCCCAACACCAGGTACACTCAGGCCCCTTCCCTAGTTGGACTATCTTCAAGAATCCGTTCCAGAATTCTCCCTACGATCTCTGCTCCATTCATCCCCCGAGCACTAAGTGAGTTCGAGTCAATATTGCGAAGTTAAAATTTCCCACCCTGTTACGTTCAAAAACTCTGTTACCTGTAAAACGTGCAAAATCTGCAAACATATCTGTTCCTCTATCTCCCGCTGGCTGTTGGGCTGCTTTTAGTAAAGCCCCAACATTGTGACCAAACCCTGCCTATACCTAAGCTCGGCCCATATTGCCTCGCTGTATGAGCCCTCTGATGTGTCCTCCCTCAGTACAGCTGTAATACTCTCCTTAACCAGTAGTGCAACTACCCAACGCCTTTTACATCCCGCTGTACCCCGCCTGAAACATCTGTATCCTGGCACGCTAAGCTACCAATACTCTACTTCCCTTAATCAAGTCTCTGTAATAGCAAAAACATCAGAGTTCCAAGTACTAATCCAAGCTCTAAGTTCATCGGCCTTACCTTTTACACCATCGCATCGAAAGAAATGCACTTCAGTCTCCCAGACCACCTTTGACTAGCAACCACAGCCTGCCTGCTCTTTCTCTGAGTCTTTCTGACACGACTGTCTAGTTCCCCTACAGTTAGTTCAGATTTGCTTTGGTTCCCACACCGCTGCCAATCTAGTTATAATTCTCCCGTGTGACACTAGCAAACCTCCAAGCCATAATATTTATGCCCTTCCAGTTTAGATGCAACCTGCCCTTTTTGTTCAGGTCCCACCTGCACCGGAAGATATCCCAATGGCCCAGATTTCTGAAACCCTCCGTCCTACACCAGCTGTTTAGCCACATGTTGAGCTGCACTGTCTTCCTATTTCTCGCCTCGCTGGGACGTGACGCAGGGCGCAATTCTGAGATCGCAGCCCGAGAGGTCCTGCTTTTTAGCTTTCTACCTAATTCCCTAAAGTATGAAAAGAAATACCTAATTCCCTAAACTGCTGTTGCATGACCTCGTTACTCTTCCTACCCATGTCGTTAATAGATGTTATTAATAGACCCCTCCCTCGAGGGCTGTTGAAGGTTGCAAGGCTGTGAACGCCGAGTTCCAATTCTCCAAACAAAGGACTAAGTTCCATCATCACGTGGAAATACTTTTTTAGTTGTTAAACCTTTGACTGGGGTTTGCATTTTTGAAGGTTTGTTTGGAACATTTCATAATGTTGTTAATGTTTCTACATTATCATGGCTGTTTTTTTCTTGTTTGTAATTGGTAAACGTTCCTGCGATGTGATAATTGTACTTCAAATAAAAATTGTTTGATCAAAGTTCCTTGCGGGTCAGATGAATCATACATGAAATGAAACATCTAACATCACATGCTTACCCTAGCCAAATTCAAATTGCAAATTTATGATCCAGCCGGACCTCAGTAATCAGTTTGAAATTTCTGACTTGGCTATTATACTAGTGTGTGTGTTTCAGTAGGTGTGTGTGTGTTTGTGGCTATGTGAATATGTGTCTGGGTGTGGTTCCGTCTGCGGGTCTGTGTGGTTGTGTGCGGCTGTGACTATTTGTATCCCTTTGTGTGACGGTTTGCTTTCAGTCTATGTGTGTGAGTGTCGTTGGGTGCGAATTTGTTTCTGAGTGTGTGTGTGTGAGTGTCGTCCCGCGTGTGTCTGTTTGTGTGTTTGTGATTAATTGCATTTGTGTGTGTGTGTGCCCGAACGTGTGTGTATTTGTGTATGGCTTCAGAAAGTATTGTCTCTGCATGTGTCTCTTCACATGGTTGTGTTTTTGTTTATGTTTTTCTGTGTGTGCAGGTGTGCATGAATATTTGTGTGTATAAGTGAATGGGGCGATTCTCCCAAAAAAAACTAAGGGCCCGAGTTTACCATTTTGATTCTATGTGATCCGGGGAGTGTTCCAGATCGGACTTGTAAATCTGTTGTCATACGCACTCTGCCTGAAAAAAAATATGGATTCTGAATCGTGCTGCAGAAAGCTCATCTCGCCCGAATCACTACTGCTCCGATCGGCGGTTCCAACTGAGAAAAAATTGAAAAAACGGTCCCCTGCCACTTCACTCCGGTCCGCATAAAGCGGAAGGACTGTTGGCTCCCATATACATTGCCCCACCCCCACAACATAAAAGTCTCCCTTATCCACCCAATCAGCAGCTCCCGCCCCCAGCCCGCCACGCCCGGCCCGCTTTCCAGACAGATTGCGATCCCCTGCTCGACTCAGGCCCCCACCGATCTCACGCAGAGTGGCGGCGGACCCCATCCACCCCACCAGAGAACAATCTGGCCGTCCTCCTCCCCCATCTCTGCAGAGATCTATCTGGCCTTCCTCCCCCTTTCCATCCCCCCCTCGCCCCCCCCGCCCAACCTAACAGAGAACAATCTGACCCTCGTCCTACCCTCACCGCCAGAGAACAATCTGGTCCTCCTCCCTCCTATCCCCTCCCCACCAGAGAATAATCTTGCCCATCTCCCACCTCCTTCCACCTCCTCCCCCGCCACAGAACCTCCTGGTTCACCTCCCTCCTCCTCACTCCCAACAGAGAACAATTCGCCCTGTTCCCCCCTGCTTCCCCCACCCCCCCACCCCGCAGATATTTTTCTGGCCCTCCCCCTCCCCGCCCCCATCAGAGAAAAATCTGGCCCTTCTCCCTCCTCCTCTCCCCCCACCAGAGAGCCACCTGTTCCGCCTCTCTATTCTCCCGCGCCCCCCCCCCAACTGTCCAGAGAACGAACCGGCCCGCCTCCCCCCCCTCCCCCCAGCCCCCCCCCCCCCACCACTCCCCACCCCCCACCACCGATTTGATTTGGAGAGCCGCTGGAAGCTCTGAACGTACCTCCTCTTAAGCATGAGCGCCCAGAACAAACCGCTGCGGACCATGTCTGTTTTGCGCTGAATCTGGACGGCTGAATGCTATGGTAAAGGTGAAAATGCTGGAATGGTTGGACGACCAGTCATTATACAACTTAGATGCTTGCAAATGCATTTAAATTGACATCGCGCCCGTTTCAGGCGCAGTCCAGATCGCGGCCATTTTGGGCGCTTCGTAAAGGGGGAATGGGCGCAGAGGCAGTCGCGGATCGCGCTGCTCGCCTCACTCCCGACTTTACCAAGGTTTCCCGGTGGAAAACGTGTGAAATCAGTTGGTAAAATGTGGCCCAAAGTGTGGAATTTGGATTAAAACTACTGTTGTGTTAAATTGCATTGTTTCTTTTGGCAGGCATTTCAAGAAGGATTTCTCACACTTTGTACTCTGCAACGGTCACACGCATGTATGGCATCACACCAGCTGCCCGCCCCCCCAACTACCCCCCACCCCCCCCAACTACCCCCCCGCCCCACCAGCGACAGGCCTGCAACACGGTGCTGAAGAGCGATCTGTCGAGCCAAGTTTGACGCATGCGCAGTGGCCCGCATTGCTGACCGAGAACTGCAAGCAAATTGGATCGCTGGCCAGCTCTGCAACCCGCATCACTGACCCGCCCAAGTGTGGAGCAACAGTAAATCCTCGTGAAGTGAAATACTTCTGCCTGGGCGGAGGGAATGTGGGCGTGGCGGAGGGGCTCCAAGGCCCGGATACTTCAGTCCCGGGCCCTCTCATTACATTTTTTGATTTTGGTTTGATTTCTGATTGTCACATGTATTAGCATACAATCAAATGTATTCTTTCTTGCACGGTATACAGACAGAGCATACCGTTCATAGAGAAGGAAACGGGAAAATGCAGAATGTAGTGTTAGAGTCACAGCTCGGGTGCAGAGAAAGATCAACGTAATGCAAGGTAGACCCATTCAAAAATCTGACGGCAGCAGAGAAGAAGCTGTTCTTGAGTCATTTGTAATGTGAACTCAGGCTTTTGTATTCAAGTATGTGATACTCGCTCTTTAAATAATTTATGAAGCTTCACGCCGTTCTCTGCCTTGGAGCTGCCCGCACTGGATATCCGGCTGCCAGAGACTCACGGAGGTTACAGCGCCCAGCGGGGTGCCCGCTAGACATCCTCCGCTTGAGTCTCTCAGCCAGCTGTGCTGCTAAAGTAGTGGGGAGGCTCGGAGAATCGCTGGCAGTGTATTTGTCTCGGAGAATTTTTCATTTTTTTTGCCTTTGTCGGTTTCCGTTTGTGTATGTTTGTAATGCTGTGTATCTAGGAGATTTTGTGTGTGTTCCTTTGCCTCATGAAGAATGTGTGCGTGTGCTTGTGTTCCTGTTTCTCTAGGAGAGATTGTGTATGAGGGTGTGTGTTCCTGTGTCTCTCGAAGAGTGTGTGTGCTTGTGTTCCTGTTTCTCTAGGAGAGATTGTGTATGAGGGTGTGTGTGTGTGTGTCTTTGTATTCCTGCCTCTCAAGAACAGTTTGTGTCTGTAAGTTTGTGTTCCTGTGTCTAAAGGAGCGCTGTCTGTATAGGTTTGTGGTTTTCTGTCTTGAGTAGAGTTTGTGTGCATGTGTTTGTTTCCATGTGTCTCTGGGAGATTTTGAGCACGCGTGTGTTTTAGTGTTGTCCTGTTTCGCTAGGACAGTTTGTGCGTTTTGTTTTCTTCATTCGTGCGACATAGGCATCAATGGCAGGCCAGCGTTTATTGCACTTGACAAGGTGATGGTGAGCTGCCTTTTTGAATCGCTGCAATCCATGTTCTGTGGGTTGACCCACAATACCGTTAGGGAGGGAATTCCAGCATTTTGACCCAGCGACTGCGAAGGATCGACGACATATTGCCAAGTTAGAATGGTGAGTGGCTTGGAGGGGAACTTGCAGATGGTGACGTTCCATGTATCTGCTGCCCTTGTCCTTCTTGATGGAAGTGGTCGTGGGTTTGGAACGTGCTGTCTAAGGATCTTTGGTGAATTGCTGCAGTGCATCTTGTGGATCGTGTTCACTGCTGCTACTGAGCGTCGGTGGTGGAGGGAATTAATGTTTGTAGATGTGGTGGCAATCATGCGGGCTGCATTGTTCTGGATGGTGTGAAGCTTTTGGCGTGTTGTTTGAGGAGCCCCACCTATCCAGGCAAATGTGGAGTCTTCCATCACACTCCTGACTTGTGCCTTGTAGATGTGGATAGACATCTCTTTAACCTGTGCTGAATGCTCCTTCAACTCACATTATCTGTCTCTTTAAGACCTGATTGGCTGTTGGAATCGCATTCTAATCAGTATTCTGTAACTTGATTTTGTGTCTCTGTGCCTTGTTTGAGAGCAGATATCCACTCCAACTGACGAAGGAGCAGCGCTCCGAAAGCGAATGGTATTTGCTACCAAATAAACATGTTGGACTTTAACCTGGTGTTGTTAAAACTCTTACTGTGTTTCATAGAAACATAGAAACATAGAAATCTACAGCACAAAAAGGCCCTTCGGCCCCACAAGTTGTGCCGAACATATCCCCACCTTTTCGGCCTGTCTATAACCCTTCATATTATTAAGTCCCATGTATTCATCCAGGAGTTTCTTGAAAGAACCTATTGAGTTTGCCTCCACCACCACTGACGGCAGCCGATTCCATTCACCCACCACCCTCTGTGTGAAAAAGTTCCCTCTAACATTTTCCCTGTACCTACCCCCTAGCACCTTAAACCTCTGTCCTCTCGTAGCTGCCATTTCCACCTTGGGAAATAGGCTCTGAGAGTCCACCCGATCTATGCCTCTCAACATCTTATATACCTCTATTAGATCTCCTCTCATCCTACGTTTCTCCAAGGAGAAAAGACCGAGCTCCCTCAGCCTATCTTCATAAGGCATGCCACTCCATCCTGGCCACTTACTTGTAAATCGCCTCTGCACCCTTTCAATCTTTTCCACGTCCTTCCTGTAATGAGTCCAATGCCGGCATCTCCACATCATGACTTATATGGTGCATCCAGTTGACGTCCTGGTCAATGGTAACCCCAAGGATGTTGACTGTGGGGATTCAGTGATGGTTACTCAATTGAATGCCAAAGGGCGGTTGTTAGAGGTCTCTTATTGGAGATGATCATTGCCTGACAGTTGTTTGACGTAAATGTCATTTGCCAATTGTCAGCCCAAGCTTGGATCTTGTCCAGATCTTGTTGAATTTGAACATGGACTCTTTCAGTATCTGAGGAGTCACGAATGGTGCCTCAAATTGCGCAATCATCGGCGAACATTCCCATTTCTTATCTTATGATGGAAGAAAGGTCATTGATGAAGCAGCTGATGATTGTTGGAACTGGGGCACTACCATGAGGGACTCCTGAAGAATGTCTTGGAACTGAGCTCACTGACAATCCACAACCACAAACATCTTCAGATGTGTCTGGTATGACTCAAATCATCGGAGAATTTCGCCCCTGATACCTATTGGATCCAGATTTGCTAGGGCTCCTTGATGCCACACTCGGCCGACCTTGATTCCAAGGGCTGTCAGTCTCACCTCACCACTGGAATTCATCTATTCTTACCTTGTTTGAAGCAAAGGCTGCAATGAGGTCAAGAGCTGGGTGACACTAACAAAACCCCAACTGGGCATAACTGAGCAGGTTATTGCTGAGCTGATGCGGCTTGAAAGCACCATCGATTACACCTTCCATCATTTTTACTGATGATCAAGTGTAGACTGATTGGGCGGAAAGTGGCCGGGTTGGATTTGTCCTGCCTTTTTTGTGTAGAGGACATGCGTGAGCAATTGTCCACATTGTTGGGTAGATGCCAGTGTTGTAACTGTACTGGAAGAACTTGGCCAGGGGCGCGGCAAGTTCTGAAGCACAAGTCTTCAGTACTATTGCCAGAATGTTATCAGGGCCCATTGCCTTTTCAGTATCCAGTTTCTTCCATTTTTTCTTGATATCACGTGTAGTAAATCGAATTCGCTGGAGACTGGCATCGGAGATCATGGGGATCACTCAAGGAGTTGGAGTTGGATCATTCCATCAGCACTTCTGGCTGAAGATTACTGTGAATACTTCAGCCTTATATGTGCAGTGAATTTCTGTGCTCCTTTATCATTCTGGATAGGTATATTTGTGGAGCCTTAGTTGTCCACCACCATTCTCGACTGGATATGGAAGGACTGCAGAGCTTACATCTGCTCCGTTGGTTGTGAGATCACTGAGCTCTGTCTATCACTTGCTGTTTTGCCATTTGGCATGCAAGTAGTTCTGTTTAGTGGCTTCAGCAGGTTGACACCTCATTTTTAGGTATGCCTGGTGCTGCTCCTGGCATGCCCTCCTGCACTGTCCATTGAACCACTGTTGACCCCCCTGGCATGATTGTAATGGCTGAGTGGGGGTTATGCCATGAGGTTGCAAATTGTGCTGGCGTGCAATTCCGCCGTTGTTGGTGGCCCACAATGCCTCATGTATGCCCAGTCTTGAGTTGCTAAATCTGTTTGCAGTCTGAAACATTCAGAACAGATTGCGCCACACAACACACCACAGGTCATTCTCAATGTGAAGGCGGGAATTCTTCTCTACAAGATCTGTGTTTGTCACTCTTAGCGATACGTCACGGACAGATGCATCTGCAGCCGGCACATTGGAAAGCATGAGGTCAAGAATGGTGTTTCCTATTGTTGGTTAATTCATCACCTGCTGCAGACCCAGTCTAGCAGTAAGATCCTTTCGGACTCGCCTAGCTCGATCACTAGTGCTGCTGCCGCTCTTGGTAATAGACATTAAAATCCCCCACCCAGAGTAAATTCTACGGCTTGCCACCCTCAGTGCGTCCTCCAAGTGTTGTTCAACAGTGGAGTACTGATTCATCAGCCGAAGGAGGACGGTACTTGGTAACCAGTGAGCGGTTTCCTTGCCCATGTTTAACTGATGGCATGAGACTTCATGGGGTCCAGAGTCGATGTTAAGGATTCCTAGGGCAATTCCCTCCCCACTGGGCGCCACTGTGCCTCCACCTCTGCTCGGTCTCTCTTGCCGATGGGACAGGACGTATCGAGGGGCGGTAAAGTTGGTGTCTGGGGATGGAATCTGTAAGGTATGATTCTATGAGAATGATTATGTCAGGCAGTGGTTGAATAGTCTGCGAGACGGCTCTCCCAATTTTTGCGCTAGCCCCTGATGTTAGCAAGGATGATGTTCCAGGGTCGGCAGAGCTGTTTGTTTTGCCGTTGTCTATTCCAGTGCCTAGCCCGAAGCCAGGTGGTCTGTCTGGTTTCATTTCTTTGTGGAGTCATTGTAAAGATTGGTGCAACTGAGTGACTTGCTCGGCAGTTTCAGAGGGAAGTTTAGAGTCAACCACATTGCCGTGGCTTTGGAGTCACATGTAGGCTAGACCAGTTAAGGACGGCACAAAGGGACATTAGTGAACCAGATGAGTTTTTCTGACATTCGGCAATGTTTTCATCGTGATCAGGAGACTCCCATTTCCAGATACTGACATTGAATTCAAACTCCACCATCTGCTGTGGGGGGATTAGAACTCAGGCCCCCAGAATACCATCTTGGTTTCTGGATTAATAGCCGAGCGATAATACAACTAGGCCTTCTCCTCCCATGAGCGCTTGTATTCTTGTGCATTCCGGAGAGTTTTTGTGCGTGGGTTTGCGGTCTTCTGTCTCCAGGAAGCTTTGGATGTACGTTTGACTCCCTTTGTCGCCAGCAGAGTATGTTACTGTCTGTTTGTGTCATATGGGGGGACGGAATCGAGATGAGGTGACTGAGAGCCAGGAGGTTAGCCCGCAAGTACAGAGGGATTGTAGACAGTGTAAGAAGGAGAATCGACGGGTGATGGAGAAGGGGAGAGCTCAGACCAAATGTTTGAGATGTGTCTATTTTAACGCCAGGAGTGTAGTGAATAAAATAGATGAGCTATCAAAAAGAAAAGGAACGAGTACATTAGGTTCAGGGAGCGAGGCTTGGATAGGGATCTCGAAGAGTATATGGCTTGTAGGAAGGGACTTAAGAAGGAAATTAGGAGAGCCAGAAGGGGACACGAGAAGGCCTTGGCAGATAAGATTAAGGAGATCCCTTAGGCGTTCTATAAATATGTGAAGAGTAAAAGGATGAGATGTGAAGGAATAGGACGTATAAAGTGTGAAGGTGAGAAAGTCTGTACAGAACCGGAAGAAATAGCAGAGGTGTTTAATGAATACTTTACCTCTGTATTCATGGTGGAAAAATACCTGGGTGGTTGTACGACAGGATTCCAGCGGTCTGAAAAGATTCAGTATGTGGACAGTAAAAAGGAGGATGCGTTCGAAATATTGAATAGCAGCAAGATAGATAAGTCGCCGGGACCGAATGGGATGTATGTGGACAGTAAAAAGGAGGATGCGTTCGAAATTTTGAATAGCAGCAAGATAGATAAGTCGCCGGGACCGAATTGGATGTACCCCAGATTACTGTGGGAGGCGAGGGAAGAGATTGCAGAGCCTCTGGCAATGATCTTTGCGTCGTCGATGGAGACGGGAGAGGCTCCGGAGGATTGGAGGACTGCGGATGTGGTTCCTATATTCAAGAAAGGGAAAAGGGATAGCCCAGGAAATTACCGACCGGTGAGTTCAAACTCAGTGGTTGGTAAGTTGATGGAGAAGATCCTGAGGGACAGGATTTATGAACATTTAAAGAAGCTTGGTATGCTGAAAAGTAGTGAGCACGGCTTTGTCAAAGGCAAATCGTGCATTACGAGCCTGGTGGAGTTCTTTGAAAATGTGACTAAACACATTGACGAAGGAAAAGCAGTAGATGTGGTTTACATGGACTTCAGGAAGCCGTTCGACAAGGTCCCCCATGAGAGACTTCTCGAGAAAGTGAGAGGGCATGGGATCCAAGAGGCTGGTACCTTTTGGATCCAGAACTGGCTTGCCCTCAGAAGGCAGAGAGTGGTTGTTGATGGGTGTTTTTCTGTTTGGATTTCGTTCACGAGTGGAGTGCCTCAGGGATCTGTTCTGGGACCCTTGCTGTTTGTCATTTTCATAAATGACCTGGCTGAGGAAGTGAAGGATTTGGGTTGGTAAGTTTGCCGACGACACGAAAGTTGGTGGTGTTGTGGATAGCTTGGAGGGATGTCAGAAGCTGCAGCTGACATAAATCGGATGCAAGACTGGGCGGAGAAGTGGCATATGGACTTCAACCCGGATAAATGTGTAGTGTTTATTTTGGCAGTTCAAACGGGATGAAGGAATACAATATGAAGGGTAAGACTCTTAGCAGTGCAGAGGATCAGAAGGACCTTGGGGTCCGGGTCCATAGGACTCTTAAATCGGCCATGCAAGTCGCGGAGGTGGTTGAGAAGGCGTATGGGGTGCTGAACTTCATCATTCGAGGTATTGAGTACAGGGGTTGGGAGATAATGATGCAGCTTTTAAGACCGTCGTCCGACCCCACTTAAAGTACTGTGCTCAGTTCCGATCGCCTCATTACGGGAGGGATGCGCAAATTATTCAAAGGGTGCAGAGAAGATTTACAAGGATGTTGCCTGGATTGGGCGGCATTCCGTATGAGGATAGGTTGAGGGAGCTCGGACTTTTCTCCTTGGAAAGACGAAGGATGTGAGGTGACCTGATAGAGGTGTACAAGATGTTGAGAGGTATCGATCGGGTGGATTCTCGGAGGCTTTTTCCCAGGGCTGAAATGGTTGCTACAAGAGGACACAGGTTGAAGGTGCTGGAGAGTAGGTACAGGGGAGATGTCAGGGGTAAGTTTTTCAGTCAGAGGGTGGTGGGTGAGTGGAATCGGCTGCCGTCAGTTGTGGTGGAGGCAAACACGATAGGGTCTTTTAGGAGACGTCTGGATGAGTAAATTGGACTTAATAGGATTGAGGGCTACAGCTAAGCCTGTATATAAGCTGAGGTGTGCAGGGACATGACCGGCGCAACTTGGGGGCCGAACGGCCTGTTTTGTGCTGTAGTTTTGCTATGTTCTATGTTCTTTGTCTCTCAGAGAGTTTATGTGTGTGTTTCTGCGTCTCTCGGAGAGTTTGTGTTTGGGTTCCGTTCCTCTGTCTCCAGGAGAGTTTGTTTGTTTGTATGTGTGCATGTGTTCCTGCGTCCTTAAGAGAGGTGTGCGTGTGTGTGTTTGTGTTCCTGTGCCTCGACAAGTATTTGTGTGTGGGGCGTTTGTTCTTGCGTCATGAGGAGAGTTTGTGTCAAGGTGTATGTGTTCCTGAGTCTCTCGCAGAGTTTGTGTGTGGGGCTTTGTTTTCCTCTGTCTTTAGAAAAGTTTGTGTGTCTGTGTATGTGCATGTTCCTGTGTCTCTACCAGAGTTCGTGTGTGTGGGCGTGCGTTCCCATATCTCTCGGAGAGGTTGTGTGTGTATGTGTGTTTCTGTTCCTGTGTCTCTCGGAGAATTTGTACGTGTGTGCATGCGTGTGTGTGTGTGTGTGTGTGATTTGCGTGTCTTTGTCAACAGCACCTCAGTGAAATTGATGGTTTATTCTCCAGCTTGTTGTATGAGTTTATTCTTTATTTCTTTGCCTTCTTGTGAACATTCTCACAATTATGACGCTGAAGAGCAGGAACTGCGGTCTGTCCAAATGCATCACTTGGTATATGGCGGCCATGTCACCAGGAGATCGACTGGTCGTTGTCTTCGCCTGATATTGAGACACATTGCAATAGTTTATGGGGAACAATTTTTACTCCTGAAGTCCATCCCCTTGTGTAATATCCATGCCGTCCTGCTTTATGAAGCCACTGACTGTTCTGTCTGGTTCACTGTCACTTTCACCTTTGATCGATTTGTGGCCATTTGCTGCCCCAAGCTGAAAAGAAAATATTGCAGTGAGAAATCGGCGGCTGTGGTTCTGGGAACAGTGACGGTGCTGAGCTGTTTAAAGAACATTTTCATGTATTTTATGTTAACCAGTACGTACGGGCTGGTGAACAACCCCTGGTTTTGGCGTGTTGCACAATATGTTGAGCGATGTCCAGCCTGGGTAGCAATCGTGTACCTCCACAACATTCTGAACCAACGTGTCCCATTTTTGCTGATTCTGCTGCTCAATGTTCTCACCATCAGACACATTTTAGTGAGCGGTAAAGCCCGCAGGAGACTCCGAACTCAAAGCATTGGGAAAAATCCCAGAGTCCCCGAGGTGCTGAGTCGAAGTAAAACCATCGTTTTACTGCTTTTAATATCAGCCAATTTCATTCTGTTATGGTCAATGACCATGGTTTATACGTCTTCTGAGCAGCTTTCGTGTTTGGGGTTGCATTCTGTATCTTTTCCTTAAGTCGTTATGGAATTTGCCTTCGTACTGCAGTTCATGAGTTTCTGCACAAACACTGCAATTTCAGCTGTGACACAGACTCAGTTCAGGCCACAGATGAAAAATGTGCTGAAATTTCCCTTCACTGCAATTCTTCAATTCATTAAACTCTGAGAGGGAAACCCACCCACATGGCCTCTCTCTTTTCCGATTGGGTATTAAAACTGTATGCTACCAACCAACCTAATACTGATCAGACAGATGAAACACCGCCGTCAGTTCTGCTCTGCAATTGTTCACTCCACCCATCCATCATTGTGGTTCTGACTCTGACTGTGCAGAAATGGGCCAGCTCCCATTTCTCCTCTTCTTATGGTCAGCCAAATTGCCCGTCGTCACAATCCCTCACCAGGTTCCCCTGTGCTTCTGAACCAAAGACGTAACTTTATTTAACCAACAACGCCTAACAGATCGTCAGAGGGTCGAGGCAGTTCTCAGAACGAGCAGCTGGACTACTGCGAATTTGTCTGAGCTTTACATTTCAAAACACATTTATAATAGTTTTCTTATAAATCATTCCCACCTTACATTAGTTTGACTACAATCATCTTTAGTATATATTTATCAATAGTAACCCCTGACATGCATCTCAGCCAATTCCAATTTACCATCCTGCAGAATGAAGTCTCATTCGTCCATTAAAATCGGATGCTAACTCCCATTTTGTCTACAGTCATTTCCTCTTTGGCAGGTTACCCTAGATGCTCAATATTGGGGTCAAAGTGAATCTTCCTCCTGGATCATCGCCAAACTATATGGACACGCGGACCCGCGCCCGGGCAAGCATCCATCCTGAGTCTAAACAATGAAGACAGCAAATTATGAAGTTGCAATATGAAACTTTCTGATGTGAGTTTTGCAAATACTAAGGTTACCAAGGTTTTGGCTCTGAGGTATTCGCCTTTATCATCACACCTTGTAATAATTTGCCTTTGGCAAAACTGAACAATGATTCATAGAATACTTGCAATACATTTCAAATATCAGCATGTATGTTTCAAAACATAATTACTTATTTCAATCTCTTACTGCCTTTACATATGTAAACTATTCTCTCTTGTTAGCTTATAATCTTGTTTTAAGAATAATTTAACACTTTGCTGTTTGTGCCGCCTATGCATTAAAGCCAAAGGTTTAAAAATCTTATTAATCTATCAGGAGAACCCCAAATCAGGGCTAGACCATCTTAGATACTTGATCTACACCAAACTCCAGTTATATTAACACACAATATCCTGCTGGTCCTGTGTCAAATTTCACACTGCTTCTCCTCTCTGATTGTCTCAGAACTGGTTTTCATTAGTGTAATGTCAACACACGCTGCCCCGTTCGAGATCTCCCAGCCACACGCTACAGACTTCAGTCTCACTTTACATATCCAGCCTTGTGATGTTCCTCTCTCTTGTTTGTCCAATTCCTTATCGGCCCCTATTCCCACAATTGATGCACCAGATTTTCCGTTACTTTATGGCTGCAGTTATGAACCGCGTGGATGTTCAATCTGAGCACATCCCAAATTGCAGAAGGAAAACTTGGAATGCTGGTTTTAAATTACTAATTGTCGCGCTTTGGAACTAATATGAGAAAGGAGATCAGACACATTGAGGAAAAGTGGTCAGACCTATTGGAAGTTATTTAAAAGAAACGAAACGTTTGTTAACTTGTAAAACAAACAACAGGAATGGCAGCTGAAATAGAAAACTTACAATAATCAGTGATCAACATTTACAATTAACAATGAGGAACAGCATTTTCAATTTAGAACTAAGAACGACATTGACATTGGAATGCAATATTTTTTACCTGGATAAACACCCAACCTCCACAACCTAAATTTGCCTCTTCTTTAAAATTCCCACAATGCACTATCCTGAAAACACCATCCGATAGATTTAACAAGTACAAATAATAATTTCCGCTCAGGGACTATCGCGTTGTTTTGTGTCCATTGTTCGAATTTAGAATCTAACCAATGTGATCTGACACAATGACAATTATTTTCTGCTTGACTTGACGAACAGCAGCTTGATTCTCTGAGATATCTGTTTTGGAACTGGCTCTGACAACAATGATCCAGCTCCCGAGTCTGCCAATCTCCACTCTGCTGACAAAGTCTATGTTTCATCCTGCTGGTTGCTACTGTTTTCTGCTGGAGCTTGATGCTGCTGGTTGCTGCTTTTTGCTGTTGGAGCTGGTTGCTGTGGAGCTGCTTGCTGCTGGAGCTTGATGCTGCTGGTTGCTGCTATTTGCTGCTGGAGCTGGTTGCTGCTGGAGCTGGTTGCTGCTGGAGCTGGTTGCTGATGATTGTTTCTCGAGCTGTCCATTGCTGTTTGTTGCTGGAAATGGTTGAATCAGGATCTTGTGTCTCCTGATTACTGCTGGAGCTTGGTGCTGTTGTTTACTCCTCGAGATGTTTGCTGCTGGAATTGTTTGGGGCGCGAGCCTGTTGCCGCTGCTTGCGGCTGGAACATGTTTCTAATGTTTCTCGCTGGACCAATCGCTGCGGTTTTCTGCGCAACATGGTTGCTGCTGGAGTTGGTTGCTGCTGTTTGCTGCTAGAGCTGGTTGCTGCTGGAGCTGGTTGCTGCTGGAGCTGGTTGCTGCTGTGTGCTGGTGGAACTGTTGGCTGCTGAGGCTGGTTGCTGCTGTGTGCTGCTGGAAATGATTGATTCTGGAGCTTGTGTCTTCTGATTGCTGCTGGAGCTTGGTGCTGTTGTTTACTGCTCGGGATGTTTGCTGGTGGAACTGTTTGCGGTGCGAGTTCATTTTCGCTGTTTGCTGCTGGAGCATTTTTCTGATGTTTCCCGCTCTACCAATCACTGCTGTTTTCTGCTGAACATGGCTGCTGCTGGTTACTGCTAGAGCTGCTTGATGCTAAAGCTGCTTGCTGCTGAAGGTGTTTGCTGCTGGAGCTGATTTGTTCTGAATCTTGTGCTGCTGCTTTTTCGTGATATCTTGACTGTGCTTTGAGCTGGGAAGATAAGAGATCCATATTGAAAAGAGTGTGGCCTGGTAAAAATAAGCCTGAGGCCTTTGGACTCGAAGGCCTCATTGCCAGAGGACTGCTGCACGGGGAGAGGAAAATGAGGACCGCGTGGGGAATCGGGCAGGTAGGCTCATAAGCCTCAGAGCAGGAGAAAGAAGCGAAGGGCGGAGCATGGGCTTGTTGCCCCAGCTTATCCCAATGAATGCTGTGACTGCATTTACCAACTGCAAGTGTAGTTGGAAGGTGAATCTGCTGGGAGGTTTTGCTATTGGACTGATAGCCAAGCCCGCCAAGACTGAAGAACACCCAGGTTCTCCCACCAACCGAGCGCGGAAAAACCTGACGCACCCCCAGACCAACACCTGACGCTCTCCTCAACACCTGACCAGGGCACTTGCTTCTCCGTACCATTTTCCTCATTATCCAGATTTTCACTCCCTTCCCTCTAATCTTCGATTCCCCAAACCTGGGAAAAGGTCTGAGTGCATCTGTCGACCCCTTGGCCATTGTTGCGATCTCTAGATTGCTCGTGAAGGCAATTTGCTTGCTAAAGACATAGTAGGTGCTCCAACTCGCCCAGGAAAAGGCTCACTCCTTGGAGACATCTTGCAGATGGACCCTTTAATGGCCACCATTCATATTAAATGTGATGCAATGTCCACTCTTTGTTACCAATGGGTTCCTGCTCTCCCACCGTCATCCACTTGGTGAGCTCCGTTCCGGGGTGGTGTCAGTCCCACTCGGTCTGGGGAGGCGGACATTCGCCATATATACTCCAAGAGGCTGCAGGCATTAATACGCCTGGCACAGGAGGAATGACTAGCCGGTCTTTTCTAATTATCCAATGATGGAATCACGTACCACATCTTTTGGAAACAGGATGACGTGCTGTGCGATTTTTGCAAGGAGGGTCAAGTACTGCCAATTCTCCAAAGCAGCAGCTGCCACCCTGGCTGCTGGTGGAAAGTGGAAGGAGCGCCGACGTGGCTGAAACGTAAGGCAGAAGGCAAAAATGTGTGATGCTACCCTCATACCCAGCACACTTGAGAAACCGACCACTGACTAGGGTAATAATAACACATGTCGTCATGATACAATACCAAATGCCGTGCCCCTGGACACCTCAGTGTCATGTGCTAGGCCCGGCACTGCTCCTTGTAAACTCCCGGGGTCCGGCAGTGGTGAACTGCGCGGCCCCGGCTTCCCGAAGGTTCCCTGTCGGTGGTCACAGTTAAAATGATCGAGAAACCAGCCCAGCAGTGAATGCAGCATGGGGAGTGAGGAAGGCAATGGGAGAAACCGACAATACACCTGCTGTCACAACCCACTGACCACGATGTCCCGGGGCCTGATGAGAGCGGGACACCCGGGGTCTCATTCCACCCGGTGCAATTTTGCACCAGGGAGGTGTTCAGAAGTCCTATCCTGGTTCAAAATGCACCGGTCCCCTACCAAAATGCATCACCTCGCATTTATTTAAATTAAACTCCATCTGCCATTCGTCAGCTCAATGTCCCAATTCATAAAGATCCTGTTGCAATCCTAAATAACCTTCTTGACTCTCCACTATGCCACCAATCTTGGTGTCATCTGCAAAAGTATTACGTGTGCCTCCTAATTTCTCATCCAAATCACTAATATCAATGCCAAATAACAATAGACTCAGCACCGATCCCTGAGGCACACCGCTGGTCACAGGCCTCCAGTTTGATAAACAATCCTCTACAACCACGCTCTGTCTTCTTTCATCAAGCCAATGTTGTACCTATTTGGCTACCTCTCTCTGAATCCCTCAAGATTTCACTTCATGCAACAACCTACCATTAGGTAACTTGTCAAAGGCCTTGCTAACCTCCATATAGACAACATCAACAGCACTGCCCTGATCGAACTTCCTGGTTAACTCTACAAAAGAACAAACAAAGAACAGTAAAGCACAGGAAATAGGCCCTTCGGCCCTCCAAGCCGGTGCTGCTCATTGGTCCAACTCGACCATTCGTTTGTATCCCTCCATTCCCAGACTGCTCATTTGACTATCAATGTAAATCTTAAATGATGCCAGCGTGTCTGCCTCCACCACCCTACTTGGCAGCGCATTCCAGGCCCCGACCAAGCTCTATGTAAAAAACGTCCCTCTGATATCTGAGTTGTACCTCGCCCCTCTCACCTTGAGCCCGTGACCCCTCGTGATCGTCACCTCCGACCTGGGAAAAAGCTCCCACTGTTCACCCTATCTATACCCTTCATAATTTTGTACACCTCTATTAGGTCTCCCCTCACTCTCTGTCTTTCCAGGGGGAACAAGCCCAGTTTACCCAATCTCTCCTCATAGCTAAGCCCTCCATACCAGGCAACATCCTGGTAAACCTTCTCTGAACTCTCTCTAAAGTCTCCACGTCCTTCTGGTAGTGTGGCGACCAAAACTGGACACAGAACTGGAAATGGAGCCTAACCAGAGTTCAATACAGCTGCAACATCAGACAACAGCTTTTATACTCTCTACCCTGTCCTATAAAGGCAAGCATACCATATCCTTCTTCACACCTTCTCCACCTGTGCTGCCACCTTCAAGGAGGAATGACTAGCCGGTCTTTTCTAATTATCCACACCTAGGTCCCTCTCTGTTTCCATACTCTTGCTGGCTCTGCCATTTATTGTACAACTCCCCCCTACATTCGTTCTTCCAAAATGCATCACTTCGCATTCATCTGGACTAAATTCCGTCTGCCATTTCTCTGCCCAATTTTCCAGCCTATCTATATCCTCCTGTATTGTCTGACAATGTTCATCACTATCCGCAAGTCCAGAAATTTTTGTGTCATCGGTAAACTTGCTGATAACACCATTGACACCTTCTTCCAAAACATTTATATATATCATTGTGGTGAACCATCGTTGTTTACCACTGTGGGGTTATTCCAATGTTACTGTTGGGTTAGGGTGTTGCCACTGTGGGGTTGTTATAATGTTGTTGTCGGGTTAGGGTGTTTACACTGTGGGATTAATATACCTGTGGTGGATGCTGTTATGGCACATCCCGGTCGGGCCCCGCCTCCTGGGGAGAGGTATAAGACCCTCTGCTCAGGCGGGACCCCTCCAGTCTGGATTGGTGTACTCGTGTTAGATAGTTCCATTGTTTGTCAATAAAAGCCTTCAATCGCTGAAGCCTTGTACCTCGTGCTTGATTGTCGCGCATCAATTTTATTGACAAACACAAAACTCACGACAGTAAAGAGAGTATGGAGCAAATGCTGAAACCAGAGCGTCTGACGCTGGACCCACGTGCGGTCGGTGCCTCTAACACCTTCGAACACTGGCTGAAGTGTTTCGAGGACTACCTGGCGGCCTCTGCAGCAGTTACTACGGAGGACGACCGACTCCAGGTCCTGCACGCGAGGGTAAGCGACACGGTCTATCTCGCGATTCGTGCGGCCACCACTTACCCGAAGGCCATCGAGCTCTTGAAAAAACGATACACGAGACCACCCAACGAGATTCACGCTCGTTACCTCCTCGCTACACGACGTCGGCAGTCGGGCGAAACCATGGAGGACTACGCCAATGAGCTCTTGCAGCTTGCCAGGGGCTGCGACTGCAAAGCTGTGTCGGCTGAGCAGTACAGGTACGACCTCGCCCGAGATGCGTTTGTAGCAGGGGTAGGGTCCTCGTACATCCGGCTTAAGCTATTGGAGAAAGGGAACCTCAACTTCACCCAAGCGATTGAGATGGCTGAGATGCTGGAGGCAGCGTCGAAAAGCTTGGCTCTGTACCCCGAAGACCATTTGGAGGCAACGTGGCAGGAGCAAGCACAAATCCCTCCTCGCCCCACGGGCTCGCGCTCCCATATCAACCCGACGACGGCGGCAGCTCCAGGCGGCCAGCGGTGCTATTTTTGCGGAGGAGCCAAGCATCCACGGCAACAGTGTCCAGCTAAAACGGTGATCTGCAGTCATTGCGGTAAAAAGGGGCACTACGCGAAAGTGTGCAGATCGAAGCCCAAGAACGGCAGTGCAGCCTGTGACCCTCCAGAGCGGAGACAATCTCCTTCGGCGTCGCAGTACCCTGGAGGTCCGACCACGTGCGAATCCTGGACGGCGCCATCGTGGCTGACGGTGGAGGAGGATGACCACCAGGAGTCGCTACGCTTGGCGCCCTCACCCACGTGCGATTCCTGGGGGCGGCCATCGTGGTCGACGACGACCAGGAGCGACCAGCAGGGGTCCTCAGTATCAACCTCGGCTGCATGCAGTGACGCCCAAGGGCCAACGGTGGCGTCGATCTCTCTCCAGACAAAGCATCACAGGCTTGACTGTTCGATGATGAACATCAAGGTAAATGGTCGTACTGTGTATTGTCTGTTTGACAGTGGGAGCACCGAGAGTTTTATTCACCCTGACACTGCTAAAAGGTGTGGACTCCGGGTTCTACCTGCCAAACAGACAATTTCTATGGCATCACGGTCCCGGTCTGTACCGATCCAAGGACGTTGTGTGGTAACCCAAGAGGTGCAGGGCACAATTTACGAGCGATACCGGCTCCTTGTGTTGCCGCACCTTTGCGCGCCAATTCTCCTCGGACTAAACTTTATGGTCCACATGAAGAGTGTGATCCTACAGTACGGTGGGCCACTCCCTTCGCTGGCAGTAGGGAATCAGCCGCAGCCTCCAAATTGCCCAAAGCGCCCCGCATGGAATCTTTCCACACTAAAGATCACCACACCCTCTTTATTTAAGAATCTGGTACCAGGCTGCAAGCCCATCGCTACTAAAAGTAGGCGTTACAGCGCTGAAGACCGGATCTTCATCAGATCTGAGGTTCAGTGGCTCCTCAAAGAAGGGATCATACAGCACAGTGCAAGCGTGGAGAGCGCAGGTCGTGGTGGTTAAAAGCGGGAACAAACCCCGGATGGTCATCGACTACAGTCGGACCATTAACCGTTATACGCAGCTGGATGCGTATCCTCTCCCGCGCATATCTGATGTGGTCAATCAGATTGCACAGTACCGGGTGTTCTCCACCATAGACCTTAAGTCCGCCTACCAGCAACTCCCCATCCGCCCAGAGGACCGACAATACACGGCTTTTCAGGCGGATGGTCGTCTATATCAGTTTCTTAGGGTTCCATTTGGTGTCACCAATGGGGTCTCGGTCTTCCAGCGTGCTATGGACCGAATGGTGGACCAGAACGGGTTGCGGGCTACCTTCCCGTACCTGGATAACGTCACCATCTGCGGCCATGACCAGCAGGACCATGACACAAGCCTCCAGAACTTTCTGCGCACTGCGTCTCGCCTGAATCTGACCTATAACAGGGAGAAGTGTGTATTCCGTACGCGCAGGTTAGCTATCCTGGGATACGTGGTGGAAAACGGGGTAATCGGCCCTGATCCAGACCGTATGCGCCCCCTTACTGAACTTCCCTTGCCCGCTAGCGCAAAAGCACTGAGGAGATGCCTCGGCTTCTTTTCTTATTATGCGCAGTGGGTCTCCAACGACGCAGACAAAGCCCGTCCGCTCATCAAGTCCACGACTTTCCCACTCACGCCGGAAGGCCCAATTGGCCTTCAAGGCTTTGAAAAGCGACATTGCGACAGCCACGATGCACGCGGTGGATGAATCCACCCCTTTTCAGGTGGAAAGTGATGCCTCTGATTTCGCCCTGGCCGCCACACTAAACCAGGCAGGCGGGCCCGTCGCGTTTTTTCCCCGCACCCTTCAAGGTCCCGAAATTCGGCATTCAGCGGTGGAGAAGGAGGCTCAGGCCATTGTGGAGGCCATCAGACACTGGCGCCATTACCTGGCGGGGAAGTGGTTCACCCTGATCACGGATCAATGATCCGTGGCGTTTATGTTCAGTAATACGCAGAGGGGCAAGATCAAGAATGATAAGATCTTGCGGTGGAGAATTGAGCTCTCCACCTATAATTACGATATTATGTATCGTCCAGGGAAACTCAATGAGCCCTCGGATACCCTCTCGCGCGGAACATGCGCTATCATGCAGGAGAACCGCTTGAACGCCCTCCATAATGACCTGTGCCATCCTGGATTTGCTCGGCTCTACCACTTCATAAAAGCCCGCAACCTGCCCTACTCGGTGGAGGATGTCAGGTCAGTAACGAGAAGCTGTCGGATTTGCGCGGAATGCAAACCACACTTTTATCGACCTGACCGGGCACAATTGGTCAAGGCCACTCGCCCCTTCGAGAGGCTGAGTGTGGATTTTAAGGGCCCCCTCCCCTCAACGGACCGGAATGTGTACTTTCTCAATATCATAGATGAATACTCCCGGTTCCCGTTTGTTGTCCCCTGTGCGGACACGTCGACTGCCACAGTGATTAAGGCATTCAGTGATCTATTTACCCTGTTCGGGTACCCCTGCTACATACATAGCGACAGGGGCTCGTCGTTCATGAGTAACGACTTGAGGCAATTCCTGGTCTCATACAGGATTGCCTCTAGTAGAACCACGAGCTACAACCCTAGGGGTAACGGACAGGTGGAGAGAGAGAATGCTACAGTCTGGAAGGCTGTCCTATTGGCGCTGAAGTCCAGGGGCCTTCCAGTCTCCCGTTGGCAGGAGGTCCTTCCAAATGCGTTTCACTCCATTCGCTCCCTCCTGTGTACGGCAAAGAATGCTACTCCACACGAGAGGCTGTTCTCATTCCTTCGGAAGTCGTCCTCGGGTGGATGGCGGCACGGTAGCACAGTGGTTAGCACTGCTGCTTCACAGCTCCAGGGTCCCGGGTTCGATTCCCGGCTCGGGTCACTGTCTGTGTGGAGCTTGCACATTCTCCTCGTGTCTGCGTGGGTTTCCTCCGGGTGCTCCGGTTTCCTCCCACAGTCCAAAGATGTGCGGGTTAGGTTGATTGGCCAAGTTAAAAATTGCCCCTTAGAGTCCTGGGATGTGTAGGTTAGAGGGATGAGCGGGTAAATATGTGGGGTGGGATTGTGGTCGGTGCAGACTCGATGGGCCGAATGGCCTCCTTCTGCACTGTAGGGTTTCTATGATTCTATGATTCTATGACGTACCTTGGACCCGTCCTTCTGCGGCGACATGTGAGGGCCCGCAAGTCCGACCCCTGAGTCGAACCGGTCCAACTCCTCCACGCCAACCCTCAGTATGCCTATGTGGCATATCCTGACGGGCGAGAGGACACAGTCTCGATTCGAGACCTGGCGCCCGCAGGGGACGTAGCAACTCCTGTCGCTCCTATACCCCCTGTCACGAACCCCCTTTCACTTCTTTCTTCCCCAGACGTGGCGCGGTCAGCACCGGGACCAGTGCATAACAGTTATACTCCCATGTACAGCTTGCCTGAGACTCGGAGATCGGCGCCACCACAGAAGGTACCAGGATCCCCTGCACCACCGCTTCACCAGGGTCAACCGGCCCGTGAGGCCTCGAGGGGACAGCCGGACGCTGTTTTGGAGAGAACGCCACCGCAAGCACCTGCTCCGGTGTCGCAACCGGTGTTGAGGAGATCACAGCGACGGTGCGGTCCTCCAGACCGTCTGGACTTGTAGATTTTGTATATATGTAATCTGATTTCGCACCCCGCCGGCCTTTGTTTTCAAAGGAGGGGTGAATGTGGTGAACCATCGTTGGTTACCACTGTGGGGTCATTGTGAGATTTGACATAGCAGCTGCAGGATACTGTATGTTAATATTACTGGGGTGCTCCGATAGGTTAATAGGATTTATAAACATTACACATTAAGGCACAGGCATAACAACGAGCATAGAGTTAAATTATTCTTAAAACAAGACCATGAGCTAGCAAGAGAATCGTTTACACATATATAAATGCAGTAAGAGTTATAGACAAGTAAATATTATTTAAAACATATATTCTCATATTTGAAATGTATTGTATGAATCATTTTTTCACTTTAGCCAAAGGCGAGTAATCACAAGGTGTAATGGTAAAGGCGAATAGTTCAGAGCCTAAACCCTGTGAGCTTTAGTGTTCACAAAACTCATCAGAACGTTTCATCTTGCAACTTCATGATTTGATGTCTTCATTGTCCACACCCAAGATGGAAGCTTGCCCGGGCGCGGGTCCACATGGCAATCTAGTTTGGCAATGATCCACGAGGAACATTCATTTTGACCCCGATAGTGAGCGTCAAGGTTGACTTGCAAATGGGGAAGTGACTGTAGTGAAGAGATGGTTGTTCGCATCCGGATTTAATGGACGAATAAGACCTCATTATGCTGGGTCGGAAACTGAAATTGGCTGAAGTGCATGTCAGGGATTAGTGTAGATAAGTATATACTAAAGATGATTGTTTTTAAGCTAATATATGGCAGCAATGATCGATATGAAAACTATTTTTGATCTGTTTTGAATTGTAAACATCAGATCTGTTCAGGGTAGTCCGGCTGTTCCAATTGACAGCTGACTCGGTCCTGTGAAGATCACTTGGCAGCTGCTGTTTAAATGAAGCTGGGTCATTGATTCAGAAATCCTGGCTTCGTGAATGTTCTCTGGTTTAAGATTTCCTGACTCGCCGACCCCACCAATAGACTATCAAGAGGATTTAAGCACTGAGTTTAAACAAAAACCTTCAGGAAAAGTTTATAAAATTATGTGAACTGTCTACAGGTGTTTAGTTTTTTAAATGTTGTGGTGATATAAACAGGGCCTAGTTTAATGGCTGATAAAGTTGAATATCCTAAATTAAAGAATTGGGCCTATTGAAATCAAACACAGTCAAACCAAAGGCAGGCCAATTGTAGAATACACAAATGTGTCTGGGCCTGACCCATCAACCACCCATCAAAGGTCGTTACACTCTACTTGAGACTTAGCAGCAGATCATGGCACCTCATTGAAATGCATCGTTCTATTGTTAGAAGCCCAGATCGGGCCAGACTTTCTGTCACCAAGAGTTCCTGTAGAGTTACCTTATCTGATAACAAGTTCAACAACATGGAGATGGACAACTGGGGGGCGGACACTGGTGTCCTGTCAGGCAGACATCAAGAAACCCACTGGGTATTGGAACCCCCTCCTGGGACCTTATTGGCCGGAAGCCAGAAAGGTTTCTGGAACGGCAAGCAGGCTGGGGATAAAGGGACACAGTCAGAGGCACATAGCAGCGAAGACTCGACGAGGGAGGCAGTTGTGATCATTCGGAAGGCTGACCAGAGCAGAAAGAGGATGCCATCGAGACCCACCTTCGTGACGATAGGACAGACGGAATGAGAGAATCGGGCCTGCAGTTTAACCAAACCACCTTTACGAGTTGTATCCTTGAATCTGGTGTATCCTCTTGTTTTATGTGGGTAATTTAAGGGTTAATGGTGTTATTATTAATAAACTTGCTGAACCTTTACTTGTGTTTGTCCTTTGTCCACCTTGCAAATAAGGGCACCGGGGTAAAACCTTGGATTAAGTAAACTGGTTGAATGGATCTGAGAATTAACAGGTCAAACAATGTTATACGTTTTCCACTTTCATTAACCTGTGAACTTGAATATATAACAAATTGTCATCGACTTTAGAAAGTGCAAAAGGGAACACCCCCCAGTCTGCAACAACGGGGACGAAGTGGAAAGGGTCACGAGCTTCAGGTTTTTAGGTGCCCAGACCACCACCAACTTTTCCTGGTCTTCCCATGCCGACAATATAGTTTGAAAAGCCCACCAACGCCTCTACTTTCTCAGAAGACAAAGGAAATGTGGCATGTTAGCTACGGCTCTCGCCAACTTTTACAGATGTACCATAGAAAGCATTCTTTCTGCTTGGATCACAGCTTGGTATGGCTCCTCCTCGGCCCAAGACCGCAAATAACTACAATAGGTGGTGAATGTAGCCCAATCCATCACACAAACAGTCTCCCATCCATTGACTCTGTCCACACTTCTCATTGCCTCGGCAAAGTAGCCAGCATAATTAAAGAGCCCAAGCATCCTGGACATTCTCTCTTCCAACTTCTTCCGTCGGGAAACAGAAACAAAAATCTGAGGTCATGTACTAATCGACTCAAGGACAGATTCTTCCCTAGTGCCGTCAGACTTTTGAATGGACTTACGTTGCATTTAGTTGATCTTTCTCCACACCCTAGCTATGAATGTAACCCTACACTCTGCACTGTCTCACTTCCTTCTCTATGAGCGGTATGTTTTGTCTTTATAGCGCAAGAAACAATACTTTTCAATGTATGATAATACATGTGACAATAATAAATCAAATCTAATCAAAACAAATCATCATCATAATTGTTCTGAAATATATTTATTGTGATTTTAGATGATTCAACGTTTTATACAGAGTGAACACCTTTTGTTGTAGTTGATTCAAATTTCCCTTTGGGATTATGATAGCCTGTCATTTACCAGCTGAATTCCGGAAAGGTTGCAGTTCTTTGTTTCGGTTGAGACAACCAATTCAATTGTTAATCAGATTGCACATTCCATTTGATCACGGTGAAATGGGTGACAAGTACGAGGGGCAGAGAGCGGTTTTAATTTGAACAAACAGATTACAGCCACAACTCCCTCCCCGCAACCCGCAACATGTGCCCATTAAAGAAATGGGTGTTTCATTTCTGAATTCACCCGTTGTGTGATTTCCACCACCCATCAGTTTGCAGTGATCTAATTCTAAATGGAAATTTCCGCTCTAAAATCGGGATCAGGAAACAGAAGAGGCTTTGATTATTTTCCATATTCAGCAAATACAGCAAGAGTTTTGACAATTCGTGCTTTTTTTTTGTATTGAAGCAAACAGAGATGGACACCTGAAATAAAGTGGTACCGAGCAAGACCACAATAACAAAAACATAATGGTTGTAGCTTTCTTGTGAGCCCAGAATCCATAATCAAAAATCCACTATGAATGCCTTCATAACTCAAAATGCTGAAGTTGATGGAGGGTGATGCTCTCTTTCGGACATAGATTCTGTTATTTGATGTACCTCTGTGGCAGCAAATTCCATGATCAATTCACAATTAATTGTAACATTGGGCAGTGTAACAGATGCAATCTGCATGAGATTATGTATCATTTTACATTCGACCCGGTAACATTGCGTTAATTTTATTTTGTTGCAATGAATTTAACAGCAGTTTGGTAGCCAATATACAGGTGAAGAAATATGTGTTCCAATCGAAAAACGAAATTCTAAGTGGCAAAATGAAATAACAGTTACCAGGATATGTAAAACGTTCTGAGCACACAGAGTTGAATAAGCTTTCAGGTTATTGCTCCAGGGTGCATGATTGATAAGGCACATGAGTATGTTTTCGCAATGAAATGCATTGTTGAGCTTGATATTATTGCCTGGGGCCCATGTTAGTGTTTGTTTTGATATCGTGCTAGATAATGATTCACATTGCATTTTTACTTCAGTTGTTCTCATATAACTGCCGAGGGAGATCGGCCTCACTTGCTCGCTCATTCTGACTTACTCACTCAGTCGGTCAGTCGGCCTTGCTTGCTCAGTTAGCCTCACTCGCTTGGTCAGTTTTTATTTATATTTTGGCCTGACTGCCTTTTTCAATCGGTCGGAAAATCGGCCTCTCTTGCTCGGTCAGTCAGTTGGCGTCGCACACTTGGTATATGTATCGGTCTCAGCATTCAGCCTCACACATTTGGTCGATCATTCAGCCTCACTCGCTTGCTTGGTCATTTGTTTACTTGTTTGTTCGTCACAAGTCACATTAACACTGCAATGAAGTTACTGTGAAATTTCGCTAGACACCGCAGTCTGGCGCCAGTTCGGGTCAATGCACCTATCCAGCACGTCTCTCAGAATGTGAGAGAAAATCGGAGCACACAGAAAAATCCCACACAGACACGAGGAGAACATGCAAACTCGACACAGACTGTGATCCAAGCCCGGATTCGAGCCCGGGTCCCTGGCTCTGTGACGTAGCACTTTGCCACCGTGCCAAACAATAAGCTTCACTCGGCCGGTTGGTTCGTCGGCCTCACTCCTCATTCAATCTGCATTACTCGCTCAGTCATTCAGTCAGACTCACATGCTCGCTCAGCGAGTAGGAGTCGCTCGTCATTCAGTACGTTAATCCTTTAGTCGATGGGTCTATGTCGTATCCGCGGTTGGTCAGTTGACCTGTCTGCATGGTCAATCAGCCTCGATCTGTCATTCTGGCTTCGTCGGTCTGTCAGTCAGCCTCGATCGCTCGAATGGTCAGTTGGTCTTGCTCCCACAGTCAATCAACCTCGTTCCATCAGTCAGTCAGCGTTGCTTGCGAAGTCTGTCGTCCTTTCTCACGCAGTGAGTCACCATTGCTTGCTCGGCCAATTGGCAGTGCTCATTCACTCAGTAAGTTGACCTTGCTTGCTTGATCAGTCAGTCAGTTGGCTTCGCTCAGTTGGTTGGTCATTCGGACTCACGCGGTTGGTTAGTTTCTCAGCATTGCGTGCTCGGTTAGTTATTCAGCCTCGCTCGCTCAGTTGATCAGTGAGCCTCACTCACTCAATCAATCAGTCAGCCTCGGTCACTCAATCAGTTTGTCAGCCTCACTCTCTCAATCAGTCAGTCAGCCTCGGTCAGTCGATCAGTCAGTCAGGCTCACTCGCTCGATTGATAAGTTAGCCTCGCTCTCTCCATCAGTCAGCCAGCCTCGCTCAATCAGTTGGTCAGTCGGCCTCGCTCGCTCAATATGTTTATTTTCCTCAATCGCTCAGTCCGCCATTCATTCAGACCATCTTGGTCAGTTAGCCTCGCTCGCACAGTCAGTTAATGACTCGGGCTCACTCACTTGCTTGCAAACATAAGAACATAAGAACTAGGCGCAAGCATAGGCCATTTGGCCCCTCGAGCCTGCTCCACCATTCAAGAAGATCACGGCTAATCTTTTCGTGGAATCAGCACCATTTACCGATCCGCTCACCATAACCCTTAATTCCTTTCCTGTTCAGAAATGTATCTATCCTTGCCTTAAAAACGTTCAATGGGGTAGCCTCAACTGCTTCACTGGACAGGGAATTCCACAGATTCACAACCCTTTGTGTGAAAAAGTTCCTCCTCAACTCCGTCTTGAATCTGCTTCCCCTTTTATTGAGGCAATGCCCCCTAGTTCTAGTTTCACATGCCAGTGGAAACAACTTCCCTGCTTCTATCTTATCTATTCTCATCATAGACCTATATGTTTATATCAGGTCCCCCCTCATTATCATTCTCATTCCAATGAATAGAGCCCCAGTCGACTCAGGCTCTCCTCATAAGCCAACCTTCCCAACTCCAGAATCAAACTAGTGAATCTCCTCTCCACCCCATGAAATGCAAGTATTTCCTTTCTCAAGTAAGGAGACAAAAAATTTTCATGGTACTCCAGGTCTGGTCTCATCAGCGCCTTATGCAGCTGCAGCATAACTGCACTGTTTTTAAGCTGCATCCTTCTAGCATTGAAGGACAACATTCCATTTACCTTCTTAATTACCTGCTGCACCTGCAAACCAACTCCTTGTGATTCTTGCACAAGGACACCTAGGTCCCTCTGCACAGCAGGATGCTGGGAATTTTTACCTTTTAAATAATAGTCCATTTTGCTGTTATTCCTGCCAAAATGGATGACCTCACATTTACCATAATTGCACACGATCTTCCAGATCCTCTCCCACTCAATTAGACTATCTGTATCCCTTTGCAGACTTTCTGCATCTTCTGCATACTTTGCTCTGCCACTCATCTTGGTGTCATCTGCGAATTCTGACAAACTATACTATGTCCCTAACTCCAAATCATCGATGTAAATCGTAAACAACTGCAGTCGTAACACTGATCCCTGAGCCAAACCATTTGTCACTGATCGTCAACCAGAAAAACACCCATTTACCGCCACTCTTTGCTTTCTCTTAGTTAACCAATCATCTGCCCATCCGAATACATTACCTGCAACACCGTGCACCTTTATCTGATGTAGCAGTCTTTGGTGCAGCACCTTGTCAAATGCCTTCTTGAAAGCCAGGCACACCACATCCACAGGTTCCCCATTGTCCACTGCATATGTAATATTCTCAAATAATTCCACGAAATTAGTCAAACATGACCTTCCCTTCATGAACCCATGCTGCGTCTTACCAACGGGACAATTTATAACCAGATGTCTCGCTATTTCTTCCTTGATGATAGATTCAAGCATTTGCCCTCCTACAGACGTTGAGCTAACCGGCCGATAGTTACATGCCTTTTGTCTAACCTCTTCTTTAAACAATGGCGTCACATATGCTGTTTTCCAATCTGCGGAACATCCCCAGAATCCAGCGAATTTTGGTAAATTCCCATGAGTGCATTTGCTATTTCTCACGCCATTTCCTTTTTGCCCTGGCATGCGTTCCATCAGGCCCAGGAGACTTGTCTACGTTTAGCCCCATTAACCTGCCCAACACTACCTCTTTCGTGATAATAATGGTATCTAGGTCCTCACCTGCCATAGATTCCCTGTCATCAATTTTTGGCATGTTATTTGTGTCTTCCACTGTGAAGTCCGATACAAAATACCTGTCCAATGCCACAGCCATTTTCTCATAACCAGTTCTTACATCCCACTTCTCACCCTGTAAAGAACCAATGTTTACTTTAGCTACTCTTTTTCGTTTCATACATTTGTGGAAACTTTTCCGATCCGTTGTTATATTCTGAGCTGATATGCTCTCATAATCCATCTTACTTTTCTTCATAGCTTTTTTCATGGCTTTCTGTTAACCTTTAAAGATTTCCCAATCCACTAATTTCCCAATAATCTTTGCCACTTTGTGTGCATTTTCTTTCAATTTGATACCCTCCTTCATTTCCTGAGTTACCCATGGCCCATGATCTCTTTTTCTGCAGTCCTTCCTTATCACGAGGATATAATTTTACTGAGCACGATGAAAGATTGCTTTGAAAGTCCTCCACCGTTCCTCAATTGTCCAACCATGAATTTTTGCTCCCAGACTCCCTTAGCCAACGCCTCTCTCATCCATTTGTAGTTTCCTTTGTTTAAGCACAAGACACTTGCATTGGATTTTACCTTCTTGCGCTCCACCTGTATTTTAAATTCAACCATACTGTGATCGCTGTTTCCGAGAGGATCCGTCACTGCAAGATCATTAATTATTCCTCTCTCATTACACAGGACTAGATGGAAGACAGCTTACTCCCTCGTAAGTTCCATTACAAACTGTTCATGGAAGCTATTGCGGATACATTCTATGAACTCCTCCTCAAGGCTGCCTTGGCCAACCTGGTTTGACCAATTGATATGTAGATTAAAATCCTCCATGATAATTGCTGCATCATTTTTACATGCATCAGTTATTTATTTTCTTATTTCTCGCCCCACTATGATGTCATTATTTGGTGGCCTATAGACTATGCTTATCAGTGACTTCTTCTTCTTACTATTTCTAATTTCCAACCAAATGGATTCAACGTTTTTTAACCATAGAACCTATATCATCTCTCATTACCACCCTGATGTCATCCATAAATATCAGACCTACACCTTCCTCTTGGACTCTCCAAACAGTCTGATACCCCTGGACATTTCAGAGAAATCATAGAAACTCTACAGTGCAGAAGGAGGCCATTCGGCCCATCGAGTCTGCACCGACCACAATCCCACCCAGGCCCTACCCCCACACATTTACCCGCTAATCCCTCTAACCTACGCATCTCAGGACTCTAAGGGACAATTTCTAACCTGGCCAATCAACCTAACCCGCACATCTTTGGACTGTGGGAGGAAACCGGAGCACCCGGAGGAAACCCACGCAGACACGAGGAGAATGTGCAAACTCCACACAGACAGTGACCCAAGCCGGGAATCGAACCCGGGACCCTGGAGCTGTGAAGCAGCAGTGCTAACCACTGTGCTCCCAATGTCGACCATCCTCCAACCATGTCTCTGTAATGGCCATCAAATCCTACTCATTCACAATGATTTGAGCCGTCAACTTGAGATGTTAAGGGGTTAACATCCCATGATTTTGCTCTGACCTTGGCCATTTGAAAAACGTAACTACATTTTGTTGTTGTTCACAATTTGTTCAAAGTCAGCACATATTCCCTATTCTGAACTACTCCTGACGTTGTCGATAAACTCCTGCTCGAACAGACCGGTCTCGGCTAATGTGTCCTCGTTTCTGACAGATAAAACTCGTTCTATGTGATATAACGTTTGGAGTCCCTAGGTCGGTAGCAATTGCCTTTTTTTTAAGGGAGGGAGTCTGCAGTGTGTGTTACAGATTTTTTTATGTTCTCTCAAATTACTAGGGAAATATTATAAATTAATTGGCAAAATGGAAAATTGACTCGAGAAAAGCTAAACTTGACCTAATGATTTGTGTAGTTTTTGTATTTGTGTCTTTATCTGGTATGGTTGCTTGTCGAATGTAGGTGGTTGTTGTTGCATTAGATTGAAAGCAGGAATTGGTGAAACCTGTTTGTTCCTGTGGAATATTTATTAATTTGTTTCCAGAAAAAAAAGTAAAGAGTGGGAATTAGGTGAATTTGGAGACATGACGACTTGTGGTGGTCGAAGGGAGGTGCCTGCCTCAAACGCGCAGCCTTCTGCTTTTGAAAACTTGGACAGCTTGTTGGGAGGGGAAATCCCTCATGCGAAGGTCAGGACACTGAGTTGGGCGTCGAGTCAACAAGGCACTGCGGATCGTGAAGCACAAGTGGTCAAAGTCTCTAGTCTCTTAACAATGGGTCAAACGTTGGATAAGCCAGTGGATGGCACACCTTTATATAAAGTGGGTCGTGAAAACCCGAAAGACGAGGAGCTACTCAGAAGCTTGTCAGGGTGTTTAAATAAAAAAAAAGTGGGAAATGAAAATTGGCCACTAGGGGGAACTTGGAATTTGGATAAGTGCATTGAAACAGAAGAGGCTATTAGAGAGCCGCTGAATTAACCGAGAAATCAAAGCTGGCCCGCCTGCGGGGAGTGGGGGAGGGGGGATAATACAAGTACGAGAGGGATCAGTGAGTGTGATAATGAGGGGAAACTCAAAAATTGGGAGGTTTTGAAGTTGCAATGTGAGGATCATGAAAGGGAAAGGGTGAAACAAGAAAAGCTGGAAAGGGAGAGACGAAACAGAGAACAAGGATTAGAACAGCAAGCCGAACAAAGGAAAGATTAAAAAACCGGAGGTACCTCCTGACACATCTGGCATGCCAATGCTGTTCCAAAATACCGAGACGGAAGAACAACAGGAGGAGGAGGATTGGAAAAGGTAAACTAGCGCTCCGACCGCTCCCCAAATTCAACTCCAACCAAGCAGTTAAAAAGGGACTTGCCTTTGCGCAGCACTTGATGACATTGCTGCAGAAGTATTTCAGGGTGCTCCAGGTGCAATGAATTATTTTTGCATGTAGTGACTGCAAACAATTCCCTGTTTGGCCTCATTGTGCAACAAATATGTTCCCAAAAAATGTAATCAGGAGTTACAATATAACAGAAGAATTACTGGTGAGGTGCTCATAGAGTTAGTGACTGCAGTGGTTGTGATTTTTGAATTTCGAGACTTAAGTGGGTCATTAAAAAAATTGTATTTGTTACACCAAAATATTGTCACTCAGAAAAATTGAAGGAGGTTCAGCCTTTTAAACCAGAAAAAACCTCTGACACAATCTTGAGATTGAAGTGACACACTGCTACCATCTGCTGGCGACTCACAGCTACTGCAGGTGCTTCTTTTTGTGAACCTCAGACAAGTTCAGATAATCATGTCTGCATCTGGGAACCAGTTACTGCAGTGTGAATATTGAATAATGTTAACAGGGATTAAATTTATCTGCAAATGAACTGATGTTTTCGGGAATAATATAATAATCTGCCAATCAGGATCAATAATAAGAACATAAGAAATAGGAACCGGAGAAGGCCATCTCGCCCCTCGAGCCTGCCCCGCCATTCAATTAAATCGTGGCTGATCTGAAGTGGATCAGTTCCACTTACCCACCTGATCCCCATAACCCCTAATTCCCTTACCGATCCGGAATCCACCTATCCGTGATTTAAACATCTTCAACGAGGGAGCCTCCACCACTTCAGTGGGCAGAGAATTCCAGAGATCCACTACCCTCCGAGAGAAGAACTTCCTCCTCAAATCTGACCTAAACTGACCCCCCATTATTTTGAGGCTGTCCCCTCTGGTCCTCGCTTCCATTCTAAGTGGAAAGAATCTCTCTACCTCTACCCTATCCAGCCCCTTCATTATCTTAAGTTCTCTATAAGATTCCACCTCAGCCTTCAAAATTCCAACGACTACAAACCCAATCTGCTCAGTCTCTCCTCATAATCAACACCCCTCATCTCTGGTATCAACCTGGTGAACCTTCTCTGCACTCCCTCCAAGGCCAATATATCCTTCCGCAAATAAGCGGACCAATGCTGCACACAGTGTTCCAGCTGCGGCCTCACCAATGCCCTGCACAGATGCAGCAAGACATCTCTGCTTTTATATTCTATCCCCTTTCCGATAGCGGCCAACATCCCATTTGCCTTCTTGGTCACCTGTTGCACCTGCAAACTGGGTTTTTGCGTCTCATGCACAAGGACCCCCAGGTCCCTTTGCACGGTAACATGTTGTATTTTTTTCCATTTAGATAATAATCCAATTTGCTGTTATTTCCTCCAAAGTGAATAACCTCACATTTATCAACGTTATACTCCATCTGTCAGATTCTCGCCCACTCACTCTGCCTCTCCAAATCTCTCTGCAGACCTCCTACGTCCTCCACGTGATTCACTTTTCCACTTATCTTTGTGTCGTCTGCAAACTTTGTTACCCTACACTCAGTCCCCTCCTCCAGATCGTCTATATAAATGGTAAATATTTGAGGCCCCAGTATCGATCCCTGCCGCACGCCACTTGTGACCATCCGCCAACCAGAAAAGCACCCATTTATTCCGACTCTCTGATTCCTGTCGGATAGCCAATCCCCAATCCACGCTAACACCCTACCCCCAACACCATGTGACCCAATCTTCTTCAGCAACCTTTTGTGAGGCACCTTATCAAACGCTTTTTGGAAATCCAAAAACACTGCATCCAACGGTTCCCCTCCATCAACCGCACGATTCACATCTTCATAAAAATACAACAGGTTCGTCAAGCACGACATTCCCCTCATGAATCCCTGCTGCGTCTGCTTAATCGAACCATGCTAATCCAGAATAATAAAAATACCTATTTAAAAATGGTTAGATCTACATGATTATTGAAGTTCTCTTCACTAAAACAATTAAAACCTGTTTGGATTAGAATTTGGCCAAAAGTATTTAGAGTGCGCAGTGCCGAGATACATCTTTCACTGCCTTGTTGTTCTGCAGGTAATACTTTGGTTGGGTCAAATGAAGACCTTAATTTTCTTCGAACACGACGGGCATGCCAGCTATTGTCACTGTTCAGCGCTTGCAGGGGGACGCCCCTGCCTCTGAACAGGAAATTTGGAAGGTGCATGGATGTACACGTTCTGCGTCATCAGGCCTTTAGATTACTCCAATCGGCCAAGCGTGCATACCCGATTGTTTGTTGCCTTTGCTTATTGATTGCCTTCATTCTGAAACCCACCTTGGCAAGGAGGGAATGAGTGGTATTATGCTCCGTACCTGGTGGCACCCCCGACTAGCTGAGACAGCCCAGTCTCATATAGCATCATGTTTGACATGCCAGCAAAACAATGTTGGTCAAGGGGTGAGATGCTCACCAGGAAGAACACCCTTGCAAAGTGAACCGTTTGAATGTATTCAGCTCGATTTCATTGCTGTGCCGCGTGTACATTGCTATAAGTATTGTCTTGTGATTGTTAATATATTTAGAAGATGGATAGGGGCTTTCCCAACGACAACCAACAAGGCCTCTACGGTAATAAAATTGTTGCTATCTGAAGTAATACCAATGTTTGGGGTGCCTCGACAAATTAGTTCAGATAATGGCCCCCATTTTTTGGGAAACGTCAATAAGGAATTCTGTGATGCGTTACACATCTAACAACGAATCCACTGTGCCTACCACCCCCAGGCAGCAGGAATAGTGGAAAGAGCTAACGGAACTCTTAAAGCTAAGCGAAACAAGCTGACATCTGAAACCGGTCTAAATTGGTTAAAGGTCTTACCCTTAGCCCTCTACCACATGAGAATTACGCCCACTCTACCACTGGACTCTCGGCGGCAGAGATAATTTATGGCCGACCCAGTAGAACACCCTAGGATGCAAATACAGGCCCGCCCACCCAGATAGATTGACACGTTATGGTTGATGAAATGCAGAAGTTCTTCCGACGGCTAACATTGTCTTTAAAGCTTCTTCATGAACAGATACAGTGCGCCTTTGAATCAACTCCGCGGACGCCGGATCAAGATCCTGACCCACAGGGAGAGTTCCCTGAAGCACAGATTGGTGACATCATGCCGATTCGACAGGGGAATCGCTCCAAACTGGGACCAAAGTGGAGGGGAGCGTTTCGGGTGCTTCTCCGGGCTCCGGCGGCTGTTGAGTTCGGGGGATAGAGTCGCTGGATCCTTTCGGGTGCATGTGGACGATGGACGCCAGTTCCTGCTAATAAATCATAAGGATCATCTTCACCATCTTCGGTGTTACGGCTATATTCCTGGCACTAGGACAACCGGATCAACGGAAAGATGGACTGAAAGAAGGACTTACTCATGGACGATTTCACTCGAACACCTTTTTTTAAATGTCTTATGAGTATGCTGTAAATTTTAATGTGAGCAACTGTTGGGTCTGCACGTGTACGAATGGACGATTTCTTTCCAGTTTCAAGAACAACAGTGATGAATAGGCGGAGTGATTAGAGTGAAGTAATAATGTACGTGACTAATTGCTGTAAAAAAGGCTATGAAGGGAGGAACTCCCCCCCCCCGCCCCCACACACACCCCCCTCCCCACACCCCGCCGTTCGTGTTCGTATCGCTCGGCTATACTCAGAACACGGTGCTGAGTTGGAAAAGTGATTCTCCAAAAAAGCGTGAACATGCTTGAAAATAAAGGATTAGGTTTTCTTTGCAGTCAGTGTTTCGTTCTTGCATCACGGAAGTAAGTGTTTGTGAAAACGAACCATAACAATCTCATTTACCTTGTTTCGAATGCTACGAGCATTCAGATAAAGTGCCTTTCTGGTAGTTTTTGTAAATTCCTTTTGGATTCTAACACTTCCTGAGTTCTCCTTCCTTTTAACTTTTTTCCTGATTTCTGGTGTAGTTGACCTCACTTGCTCGGTCAGTCAATTGGCCTCGCTCAGCTTGTGGCTGGTGCTGCTGTACTGCACCTGCCTGTGCAAACCCAGTTACCTTACATCCTAGGTACCCCCCCCCCACCCCCCCCCCCCACCCCCCCTCCCACGACCTCCCCACTATGAACCAGTATTCCTGATCGGAGAATTCGGATCCAATCTGTGTAAGGGATGAAGATGATGAACATGCTGACTGGCCAGTGAAGTGGCGGAAACACTGGGAGGCTGGTGAGGGGTTGTGACAATGGGCAATTTGGATGACCAATGCAAGAGGAGAAATGACGAATGGACGATTTCTTTCCAGTTTCAAGAACAACAGTGATGAATAGGCGGAGTGATTAGAGCAGAGCAGATGGCGATGTTTCATCTCTCCAATCAGTGTGAGGATGGTTGGTGTCATACAGTTTGAATGACCATTGGGAAAATAGAGAGGCTGTGTGGGTGGGTTTTCCTCTCAGCGTTACATGAATTAGAAAATTGTAGTGAAGGGAGATTTCAACACATTTTTCATTTGCTGTCTGAACTGAGTCTGTGTCACAGCGTAAATTGCAGTGTTTGTGCAGCAACTCAGGAGCTGCAGCATGAAGCCGAATTCCCTGAAGCAAGGAGGAAGAAATACAATATCAAAATACCCCAACCAATAAAGCCGATTAGATGTCGTATAAACCATGATGATTGACCATAACAGAACGAAATTCGCTGATATAGAAAGCAGTAAAATGATGGATTTCCTTCGACTCTCCATCTCGGGGTCTCTGAGATTCTCCCCACTTCTATGAGCTTGGAGTCTCCTGCGGGCCCTGCTGCTCACTAAAATATGCCTGATGGTGAAGACATTGAGCAGCAAAATCAGGGCGAATGGGACACATGGGTTCAGAATGTTGTGGAGGAGCACAATTGCTACCCAGGCTAGAGATAGCTCAACATCTGTTCTATTTCGACAAAAGAAGGGTAGGTTCGTCAGCAAATAATTACCGGTTAACATAAAATACCAGAAAATGTTCTTTAGAAAGCCGAGCACACTCACTGTTCCCAGAACCACAGCTGCCGTTTTCGCACTGCAATATTTATTTTTCAGCTTCGGACAGCAAATGGCCACAAATCGATCAAAGGTGAAAGTGACGGTGAACCAGACAGAACAGTCAGTGGCTGCATAAAGCAGGACGGCGTGGATATTACACGCGGGTATGGACAACAGGAATTGAAAATGTTCCGCATAAACAATGGGAATGTGCCTCAATGTCAGGTCAAGAAAAACGACCAGTAGATCCCCCAATGACATGGCCACCAGGTATCGAGTGACGCATCTGGACAGACCACAGTTCCGTCTCTTCAGGGTCAGAATTGTGAGCATGTTCACTAGATGGCAAAGAAATAAAAAGCAAATTCATACAACAGGCTGGAGAAAAAATCATCAATTTCATTGAGGTGGTGTTGACAAAGACGCACAAATACACAAATGCACACACACACACACACACACACACACACACACGCATACACACACACACACACACACACACACGCATACACACACACACACACGCACACACACACACACACACAATTTCTTCTGCAGACACAGGAGCACAAAAACACACACACAAACTCACCTTGAGACTCAGGAACACACATCTTGATGTAAACTCTCATAGCACCGCAAGAAGAGATCCCCCCGCCCCCGGACACGCACACACACACACACACACACACACACACACACAAACACTTCCCCGCCTCACACACACACACTCACACACACATAGACGCACACACACAAACACTTCCCCGCCTCTCTCACACACACACACACACACACACACTCACACACACAAACACTTCCCCGCCTCACACACACACACAAACACACACATAGACGCACACACCCACTCACACACACAAACACTTCCCCGCCTCACACATACGCACACAAACACACACATAGACGCACACACACAAACACTTCCCCGCCTTACACACACACACACACACACACACACGTACAGTCACAGGAAAACAAACACAACCCAAACTCTCCTGGAGGCACTAAAATGCAAACACACACAGACAACCTCCTCTGTGGAGACAGGAACACATGCACACACACAAAAAGACAAACACTCCTGTAGACACAGGAACATAAAATAAACATGCACAAATTCTCCGAGAGGCAGTGGAACACAATTCCAAACACAAAAACGCTCCAAGAGTCAAAATAACGCACAGTCTCCTGCAGGAACAGAAAGACAAACACACAAACATTCCTGGAGACACCGTAATAAAAACGCACAAACAATAACGCCGAGACCCACATGAACGGAACCCTCATACCAAATCTCCGAGAGACACAAGAATACACACCCACACAAATATCTCCGAGTGACACAGGACACAAACACACACAAACATACTTACCTACAGACAGAAGAACACAAACACATGCACACAACCATTCATAGAGACAAAGTGAGACAAACAGAGATGCAAACCCTCCTAGCGGCAGAGGAACACAAACCCACGGACGACCTGGTATCGAGCGAGGCACTGGAAAAGACAACGGCAAATTCAGAAGCTCTGTCGACCCTGGAACATCCTCCTTACTAACATCTGGGGCTAGTGCCAAATTTGGGAGAGCTGTCTCACAGACTAAACAAGCAACAGCCTGACGTAGTCATTCTCACAGACTCGTAGCTTACAGGTAATACTCCAGACACCACCACTACCATCGATTTGCCCTGTCCCATTGGCAGGACAGAACGTGCAGTGGTGGCGGCACAGTGGTACACAGTTGCGAGGGAGTTGCTCTGTGAGTCCTCAACATTGACTCTGGACCCCATCAATTCTCATGTCTTCTGTTAAACAAAGGAAAGCAAGCCGCTTTCTGGTTACCATGTACCGTCCTCATTTGGCTGATGTATCAGTATTCCATCATGTTGTACAACACTTGGAGGTCGCACTGATGGTACCAAGGGCGCAGAATTTACTTTGGGTGGGGTATTTCAATGTCCATCACCAAGAGTGGCAGCAGCACGAGTGATCGAGCTGGTCGGGTCCGAAAGTATATAACTGCTAGACTGGGCCTGTAGCAGATGGTGAAGCAATTAACAAGAGGAAAAAACATACTTGACCTCATGCTTTCCAATCTGCCGGCTGCAGATGCATCTGTCCATGATGGAATCAGTAAGAATGACATCCACATAGTTCTTGTGGAGACGAAGTCCCGCCTTCACATTGAGAATAACCTCCACTGTTTTGTATGGCGCTATACGTGCTGAATGGGATAGATCTTGAACCGACATAGAAAATCAAGACGGGGCATGAATGAGGCGTTGTGGCCATCAACGGCAGTGGAATTGTACTCTAGCACAATCTGCAACCTCATGGCCCGGCATATCCGCGACGACCCATGACCATCAAGCCAGGGGATCAACTCTCGTTCAATGGAGAGTGTGGAACGACATTCCAGGAGCATGCACCAGTCCTACCTAAAAATGAGTTGTCAACCTCGTGAAGCTACCAAACAGGACTACTTGCATGCCAAATGGCAAAAAAAGAAGTGATGGACAGAACTCGGCGATCCCACAAAAAACGGATCAGATCTAAGGTCTGCAGTCCTTCCACATCCAGTCGAGAATGATAGTGGACAATTAAGCAACTCACTGGAGGAGGAGACTCCACAGGTACCCTCATCCTCAATTATGGAGTAGCCCAGCACATCAGTGCAAAAGATAAGGCTGAAGTATTTGCAGCAATCTTCAGCCTGACGTGTCGAGCAGATGAACCATCTCTGACTCCTCCGATGACAGTTTCCAAGCAATTCGATCCACAGCACGTGATATCAAGAAGCAGTTTAAGGCACTGGATACTAAAAGGCAATGGTCCCTGACAACATTTTGGCAATAGTACTGAAGACTTGTGCGCCAGAACATACCGCTCCCCTGGCCAAGCTCTTCCATTACAGTTACAACACTGGCATTTACCCAACAATGTGGAAAATTGCCCAGGTATGTCCTGTACATAGAAAGAAGGAGACATCCAACTGGGGCAGTTACTGCCCAATCAGTCTACACTTGATCGTCAGTAAAAGTAATGGAAGAGGTCATCGACAGTGCTATCAAGCAGCATCTGCTCAGCAGTAACCTGCTCAGTTATGCCCAGTTTGGGTTTCGCCAGTTTCACTCAACCCCTGACCTCATTACAGCCTTCGTTAAAACATCGACTAAAGAGATTAATTCCAGTGGTGAGGAGACAGTGACAGCCCTTGACAACAAGGACGACAGAGTGTGGCATCGAGGAGCCCTCGCGAAACTGGAACGAATGAGTGTCAGACGGCAAACTCCCAGGTTTGAGTCATATCTGATACATGTGAAGATGGTTGTGGTTGTGGATGGTCAGTCATCTCAACTCCAAGATATATCTGCAGGAGTCCCTCATGGTATTGCCTAGTTCCAACAATCTTCAGCAAATTCATCAATGACCCTCCCTCTGTCATAAGGTAAAAAATGCGGATGTTCCCGGATGATTGCAGAATGTTTAGCACCATTCGTGACTCCTCAGATACTGAAAGAGTGCATGTTCAAATGGAATATGATCTGGGCAATATCCAGGCTTGGCTGACAGGTGCAAATAACATTTGCGCCAGACAAATGCCAGGCAATGACCACAACCAATTAGAGGCACCATCACTACCGCCCTTCGAAATTCAATGGTGGAACCATCACTGAATCCCCCACTGTCAACATCGTTGGGGTTACCATTGACCAGAAACTCAATTGGACTCACCACATAAATACAGTGACTAGAAGAGCAGGTCAGGCTAGGGATACTGCGGCGAGTATTTCACCTGCTGACTCCGCATATTCCATCCACCATCTACAAGGCACAAGTCAGGAGTGTGATGCATGGCTGTACTTGCCTGGATAGGTGCAGCTCAAACAACACTCGAGAAGCTTGCTACCATCCAGGGCAAAGCAGCGTGCTTGATTGACACCACACCTACAAACATTCAATCCCTCCACCACTGATGCTCAAAAGCATCGACAAGATGCAGTGCAGCAATTCACGAAAGATCCTTAGACAGCAAATTGCAAACCCACAACCACTTCCATCTAGAATGACAAGGGCAGCAGATACATGGGAATGCCACGAACTCCAAGTTCGCCTCCAAGCCACTCACCATCCTGACTTGGAAATATATCACCGTTCCATCGCAGTCCCTGGGTCAAAATCCTGAAATGCTCTCCTGATCAGCATTGTAGGACAACCCGCAGAATATGGACTGCAGCGATTCAAAACGGCAGCTCAGAAATACCTTCTTAAAGGCAACGAGGGATGGGCAATAAATTCTGGCCAGACAGTGAATCTCATGGCACGCAAATGAATGAAAAAAAGCACAACATCTCCCAGAGACACGTGGACACAAACACATGCACACAAACTCTCCTCGAGGCAGAAGACAACACACCGACACACACAAACTCGCCGAGAGTCAAAGGAACACACACTCACATATACATTTTCTTCCTGGAGAAACAGGAACACAAGCACACACACACACACAAATTCTCCGGAGTCAAAGGAACACACACAAAATCTCCGAGATACACAGCATTACAAAGTCACCCAAACACAAACCGACAAAGGCGCGAAATGAAACACTCTCCCAGACAAATACACTGTCAGCGATTCTCCGAGACTCTCCACCACATTAGCAGCACAACTGGCTGAGAGACTCAATTGGAGGCTGTCCAGCGGACTTCCCGCTGGGCGCTGTAACCTCCGTGACTCTCCGCCAGCCGGATATCCAGCGCCATCAGCTCCACGCCAGAAATCGGCGTGGAGCTGCATGAATTATTTAAATAGCGATGACCATATATTGTAATACAAAAGCCTGAGGTCACATATCAACCGACTCAAGAACAGCTTCTTCTCTGCAGCCGTGAGACTTTTGAATGGGCCCACCTTGCATTAAATTGATCTTTCTCGACACACCAGCTATGACTGTGATACTACATTCTTCACTTTCTCGTTTCCTTCTCTATGAACAGTATGCTCTGTCTGTATAGCGTGGAAGAAACATTACTTTTCACTGTATGCTAATACATTTTTCATTCATAAATCAAATCAAAATATGTAATTAGAGCGCCCGGGACTGAGGTACCTGGGACTGGGAACCTTTCCGCCAACCCACTTAGCGTCCCCCCAGATAGGAGTATTTCACTTCACCAGAGTTAACAATTTATCCTCATTTGCGGGGGACCCATTTGGACTGCGATCCAATTTGCCAGCAATCCTCCACTGGCAATGTGGGCCACGGCGCATGCGTCCATTTCGGCGCTGACTGATCAGCGCATGCGCTACGTTGCAGGCATCTTGGACGGGAATAATCTCCACCCTCTGTTTTGTGCTGACAGACACGCTGGTGACTTTTACAGAGTACAGAGTGTGGGAGCTCCTTTTTGAAACTCCTGCTGAAAGAAACAACGCAATTTAATCCAATTTTAATTTTAATCCAAATTCTACACTTAGTATCTTTTGGGAGAATCGCCCCCACTCATTTATACACACAGATATTCATGCAGGCATTCACACACAGAGAAAGATAATCAAAAACGCAATCAAGTAAAGACTCACAGGCATAAACAATATTTTCTGAAGCAAATGTACAAATGTACACATTTGCACACAGACTCACACAAACACACACACAAATGCACAGACTCACAAACACACAAACAGACACATGCAGAACGAAACCCACCCACCCACCCACTTACGCAGACAAACAAATTTGCACCCACCGACACTCACACACATACAATGAAAGCAAACCGTCACAAAAAGCCATACAAACAGCCACAGCCAGTCACAACCACACACACCCGCACATAGAACCAGACGCACACACATATACACACAGCCACAACCACACACACACACACACACACGCACACACGCACACACACACACACACTGGTATAATCCCGAGGTCAGAAACTCCAAACAGTTTTATATATCCGCCTGGAACATAAATATTACAATTTCAATTTGGCTATGGTCAGCATAAGATGTTAGATGTTTCACTTCCCGTATGATTCAAGGGACCCATTGGGAGCTTTGATGAAACAAATTTTAGTAAAAAAATAATTAACGTGTCACTGTAACTTCTATCAATTACAAACAAGAGATAAATGCCCATGATAATGCAAGATCATAAACAACTGTATGAAATGTTCCAAACAAACAAACCTCCTTACAAACATACCCCAGTGAAAAGTTTAACACCTAAAAAAAGACTATCCACGCAATGCTGGAACTTCGTCCTTTGTTTGGAGAATTGAAACTCTGGCTTCCCATCCTTGTAACCTCCAACAGCCCTCGAAATAGCGATAATGCCAGTGCTGGACACTGTTTTTATTTTCTCTGCAAAGCACTTCAAGGTACAGAGACACTCGAGTTGCTAGCTAGCAATCAACCAACAGTCGAAGTTTCAGTCCAGGAAGGCAAAAAGACCAGCTTTCAGCATACCAGCATAGAAACAGAACTGTTCAGTCTGATGTGCAAGCACCTCTAAACAAAAAGTGCTTCCAGCAGCCCGCAACTCAATGTAAAACAACTCCTGTTCACTGAACTGTCAATCATGCTTTCTGCGACAATTTAGGATCATAAGAATCCCAAGAAGAGCAAGATTCCCGAAGTAAAAATTAGCAAAACCCCATTTAATCCATAAAGGACTTTGAAGCAGAGAGATCTGAGTCTGCTTATAACTTCAGAAAACATGATTTAAAATACAGTTCTCAAAGGCAAACCAGCGTGCCACGTCCAGCTTCAGAAATAAATGGACTATCAACATTCAAAGATGGTTTCATTTTTCAAAACCTTTCCGTTCCGCATTGCTACTATTCAGCAATAAACATATAAGTCTTATACAAAATCAAAACCTGCAGAGGTCACAGTACTATACTAATTTCTGTCCTTGTTTTCCAATGTCGACCCTTTTTAAAATCACATATTTGACGAACTGATTGATCTACAAGACTCGTTCAGTTATTTTTCCTCCATTGATTCTCAATACAAATGCACTTCAGCTGTTACGATGATCAATTAGCTTTGGTCATGTTATCCAAGAACGGGGCAGGTTCAGGAGGAAAACACGATATGGGCCATTCAGAAAGGTATTTTTATGCCTGTCCCGTTTCTTATTCATTGGCCGGAACTCCTCCTCTGATAAGCAATTCGAACGCTTTGTTTGACCTTGATCTTATACCACCAGGTTCTGCATTCTATGGCAAAGAGCACAACTAATTCTCTTTCTTGCTGTCAGATCCCATTTTGACTGGCTCTCAAAGATCACTACTGTGAAAACCATTTAAATTTACTCGAACACGAACTGTATACAGTGCTGTTTCACTGGGTAGCCACGTCTCTGCTCAATATACAGAATTATTAAGCCAGCAGTTCATTTAGGTAATGGCAAATCTTGGAAAACAGTCTAACTTCACGTTGTTGTACCTCGTTCGGTTCAATTAGCCCGATGCTTCCACTCCTCAAACTCCTTTTTGAGATTACACATGACTGTTGATTCATCTACATTTCTCTTTGTATAGATTATGAGCTGTTTTTTTTAAATCCTGCAATTTACATTCAGACTATTTGAACAACGCAGTACATGTTCCAAAACAGTCAGATTGGCTTGTATCTGTCTCCACACCTGCTCAATATCTTTGTTCACATCATTGTGCATTACCTTGTTTCCACCTCCACCTCCACTAATTTTTAATGATTGATCGATACTTTCGGCTGCTGAATGCTGGACCAAGTAAACATCAGCTTCTCCTTCTTAGCCTGTGCCAAATTTGTAAGGTAATGTTTGCAAGGGTATTGTTTCATTGGAAGAGCATTTTTTACACCTGTTCCATGTATGACCATACTAGTACTTCCCAAATTGTTCACACAACCTTGTGCATGTGCTAGTAATAAATCTTTCACTTCATGTTTATTTCCTTTGGAAGATAACTCCGAATTTATCCCAATTTCAAATAAATGCTCATTATCCAAGATAATTTGAGGAATGTGAAATTCAGAATTATCTGGATTCGGTTCTTCACTCTGTGTTATAACCAAAAAGATATCCTCCTTCTGCTCTCCCTCCCTATCAAAATCATTGTATCAGCATTTTCGCATGATGCACTCTGAGTTTTCCTTCCAGCTGGTTTACTCATCAAATAATTCACCTCCCTCAATTTCTTTCCAATTTGATAAGGCAATGTGTTTCGATTTTCACCGACTGCTGGCAGCAGTGCTTAGAGCTGATCCACTCATGCAAAACTACGATTTTTGATTGCTTGCCCACTTCCTGTTTCATCACATGATGTGCCACTTTTCAATGTTGTCCAGCCAATTCACCCGCTCTATTCAACCTTTCCCAGAAATATGACATTATCCAATAATGTTGCCCTCAGAGCGCTGACTCGCCAATTCTTCCTGAATCAATTTAAGTGGTTGCCTTATATCATGACCAAAAGTCAATTCAAATGGACTGAATTTGGTTGACTCAGTAAGTGCATCCTTAATTGGAAAGAATACAAATGGAATTCCTTTATCACAATCCTCTGGATAATCTTGGCAATAAGCCCTCAACATTGTCTTTAAAGTTTGATGCCACCACTGAAATACGATTCTGGATGGTATGACGTTGCTGTCAATTGATTTAGTCCCAGCCTATGCATCACTTCCATGAAAAACTCCAATCCTGTTAGCTCAATTACTGTTTCATGGAATGGCCCTTGGAAACCTAGTAGACACATACATTACAGTTAATATTTATTGTTTCCCAGTTGATGTTTTATGGAGGAGTCATACACAATCAATTAAAACCCTTGTAAATAGTTCCTAAAATGTTGGAAAGGGGATTAAGGGTGCAGGTTTTATCACCACTTGTGGTTTCCCTATCACGTGAAATGTGTGACGTGACGGGCAAAATGTAACCGTATCTGTAAGCAGTTCAGGCCTTTAAAAATGCTTTGCTATTTACGCTGGAGTTTTCATTACTCCCAAATGACCACCTGTGCTTTACAGACTACCCACAACATCTCCATTTTGTAACGCACCGGTAATACCACTTGATACACTTCTGCCTGCTTTTCATCTGCTTAATATGTAAAAGTCTCCATTTCCCCTTTAAGACGTCATTTTTAAGGTCAAAACATGGCGGTATAGTTGTTAGCACTGCTGCCTCACAGTTCTATGGATCGAGGTTCGAGTCCCGGCTTGGGTCACTGTCTGTGTAGAGTTTGCACGATCTCCCCGTGTCTGCGTGGGTTTCCTCCGGGCACTTTGGTTTCCTCTCACAGTCTGAAAAACGTGTTGGTCAGGTGCATTGACCCGAAAAAGCGCCGGAAGGTGGCCACGATGGGAATTTCACAGCAATTTAATTGCAGTGTTAATGTAAGCCGACTTGTGACGAATAAATTAACTTTCAAAAAAGCTTTAAATTTAAAACATTCTGGTATACACTAGGATTCCTCTTCCATGCATATTTCCCAATAATAGTATTATAATTCTATATCTTTGAGTTGCAACATAGAAACATAGAAAATAGCTGCAGACGGAGGCTATTTTGCCCTTCGAGCCTGCACCACCATTCAAATAGATCATTCACTTTTAGTATCCTACCCCCGCTTCTTTCCATGCTCCTTGATCCCTTTTTCCACATGGGCCACGTCCAGCTCCCTCTTGAAAATGTCTAACGAACTGATCCCAACAGCATTCTGTGTTAGAGAATCCCACAATTCACAACGGTGAGTGAAAACGGTTCTTCATATCAGTCGGTATTGTTCGACTATGACCCAATTTCTGGACTTCCCTAACATTGGTAACATTCTTCCTGCATCTAGGCCTGTCCAGCCCCATCAGGGTTTTTTATGTTTCTGGGATCTCCTCTGAGTTTTCTAAAAGACAGTGAGTACAAGTGCAGACGATCCAGCCTCTCTTCATATACCAGGCGTGCCATTCCGGGACTCAGTCTGGTGAACATTCCTTGCATTCGCTCACTCGCAAGAATGTCCTTCCTCATATTAGGAGGCCGAAACCGCACACAAAACTTAAGGTATGGCCTCACCAAGGCCCTGAATATCGAGCAAGACATCCCTACTCCGATACTTAAAGCCTATTTCTAAGAAAAAAGAGCAAAGAAAATTACAGCACAGGAACAGGCACTTCGGCCCTCCAAGCCTGCACCGACCATGCTGCCTGACTGACCTAAAACCCCGTACTTTTCCAGGGACCATATTCCTCTATTCCTACCGTATTAATGTATTTGTCCAGACGCACTATAAATCTCACTTTCGTATCTGCTTCCACTATCTCCCCCGGCTGCCAGTTCCAGGCACCCACAGCCCTCTGTGTAAAAGAACTTGCCTCGTACATCTCCTTTAAACCTTGCCCGTCCACCTTAAAGCTGTGCCCCCGAGTAATTGCCTCTTCCACCCTGGGAAAAAGCTTCTGACTATCCATTCTGTCCATGCCCCTCAAAATCTTCTTGACGTCTTTCAGGTCGCCCCTCAGCCTTCGTATTTCCAGTGAGAACAAACGAACTTTCTCCAACCTCTCCTCATAGCTAATGCCATCCATGCCAGTCAACATCCTGTTAAATCGGTCCATACCCTCTCCAAACCTCCACATTCTTCTGGTAGTGTGGCGACTAGAATTGAACACTATATTCCAAGTGCAGCCTAACTAAGGTTCTTAAAAGCTGCAACATAGCTTGCCAATTTTTAAACTCAGAGCTCCTGCCGATGCAGGCAAGCATGCCATATGCCTTCTTAACGACCTTCTCCACCTGCGTTCCCACTTTCAGTGACCTACATCCAGAGCCCTCTGCCTACCAATACGCTTAAGGGTTCTGCCATTTACTGTATATTTCCTATCTATACTTGACATTCCAAAATGTATAACCTCACATTTGCCCGGTTTAAACGCCATCCGCCATCTCTCCATCCAAGCCTCCAACCGATCTATATCATGCTGTATCCTCTGACCGTCCTCATCGCTATCCACAAATCCACCAACATTTGTGTCATCCGCAAACTTACTAATCAAACCAGTTACATTTTCCTTCAAATCATTTATATATATTACGATCAGCAAAGGTCCCAGCACTGATTCCTGTGGAACGCCACTTGCCACAAACCTGCATTCAGAAACACACTCCTCCACTACTACGCTCTGTCTTCTATGTCCAAGCAACTTCAGTATCCACCTTGCCAGCTCACATCTGATTCCATGCGACTTCACCTTCTCCACCAGTCTGCCATGAGGGACCTTGTCAAAGGCCTGAATGAAGTCTATGTAGACAACATCCAATGCCTTACGCTCATCAATCACCTTCATTAAATCCTCGAAAAGCTCGATCATTTTACTGAGACATGACCTCCCCTTCACAAAACATGTTTCCTCTCGCTTATACGTCCACTTATTTCCAAGCGGGAGTAAATCCTGTCTCGAAGAATGCTCTCCAATAATTTAGAAATATAGAAACATAGTAACCAACAGCACAAAACAGGCACTTCGGCCCAAATATGGTGCCAAACATATCCCTACTTCTTAGGCCTACCTATAACCCTCCATCCTATTAAGTCCCATGTACTGATCCAGGAGTCTCTTAAAAACCTTAGTGAGTTTGCCTCCACAACCACTGACGACAGCCGATTCCACTCGCCCACCACACTTTGTGTGAAAAACATCACCCTTACATTTCCCCTGTCCCTTCCCCCCAGCACCTTAAACCTGTGTCCTCTCGTAGCAGCCATTTTCACCCTGGGAAAAAAGCCTCTGAGAGTCCACCCGATCGATGCCTCTCAACATCTTATATCGCTCGATTCGGTCTCCTCTCATCCTCCGTCTCTCCAAGGAGAAAAGACCGAGCTCCCTCAGCCTATCCTCACAAGGCATGCCACTCAATCCAGGCAACATCCTTGTAATTCGCCTCGGCACCCTTTCAAACTTTTCCACATGCTTCTTGTCATGATGCGACCGGAACTGAGCACAGTCCTCCAAGTGGCGTCTGACGAGGGTCTTATAGAGCTGCATCATTATCCCCGGACTCTTAAACTCAATCTCTCGATTGATAAAGGCCAGCACACCATACGCCTTCTTAGCCACCTCCTCCACCTGCGGGGCCGATTCTAGAGTCCTTTGGACACGGACCCCAATGTCCTTCTGATCCTGTACCGTACTAAGAGTCTTTCCCTTTATATTGTACTCCTTCATCCCATTGGACCAGCCAAAATGGACGACTATGCATTTATCTGGTTTGAAGTCCATCTGCCACTTCTGCGCCCAGTCTTGCATCCGATCTATGTCCCTCTGTAACTTCTGACATCCCTACAGACTATCCACAACCCCGCCAACCTTCGTGTCGTCGGCAAACTTACCAACGCATCCTTCCACTTCCTCATCCAGGTCATTTATGAAAATGACAAACAGCAAGGGCCCAGAACAGATCCCTGGGGCACACCACTGGTGACCAACCTCCATTCAGAAAAAGACCCATCTATACACACTCTCTGCCTCCTTTGGGTAAGCCAGGTCTGGATCCACAGGGCAGCAGCCCCTTAGATCCAATGCCCTCTCACCTTTTCTTGAAGCCTTGCATGGGGGACCTTATCGAACGCCTTGCTAAAATCCTTATCAACCACATCTACCGCTTTTCCTTCTTCAATGTGTTTAGTCACATTTTGGAAGAACTCCACCATGCTCGTAAGGCACGATCTGCCTTTGACAAAGACATGCTGTGTATTCTTGAGCATACGAAACCTCTCTAAATGCTCATAAATCCTGTCCCTCAGGATCTTCTCCATCAGTTTACCAACCACTGAGGTTAGACTCACCGGTCAGTAATTTCCTTGGCTATCCCTATTCCCCTTCTTGAAAATAGGAACCATATCCGCAATCCTCCAATCCTCCGGCACCTCTCCCGTCTACGTCGAGGACGCAAAGATCATCGCCAGAGGCTGTGAAATCTCTTCCCTCGTCTCCCACAGTAACCAGGGGCACATCCCATCCGGACCCGGCGACTTATCTATCTTGATGCTATTCAATGATTCGAGCACAACCTCTTTGTTAAAGTCCACATACTCAATCTTTTCAGTCCATTGCAAGCACACAATACATCCACCCATGTCCTTCTCCTGTGTGAAAACCGAGGCAAAATACTCATTAAGCACCATTTCCCTCACATTGACGTAAGGCTCAGCGGCCTGTAATTACTTAGATTATTCTTGCCATCCATCTTAAACAAAGGAAAGCCATTGGCTATTCTCAAACCCTCTGGGACCTCCCCTTTAGCCATTGAGAATACAAAGATTTCTCTCAAGCTTCCAGCAGTATCCTCCCTTGCCTCTATCAGTATTCTGGGGTACATCCCAGCAGGCCCTGGGGACTTGTCTACGATAGTGTTTCTCAAGACCCCCAACACCTCCTCCTTTTTGATCTCAACATGACTCAAGCTATCTGCACACTGTTTCCCAGGTTCAACATCCATCAAATCCTTCTCTTTGATGAATACCATGTAATACATCGCCCATTTCCTCTGGCTCCATGCATGAAAGCCAGCATGCCATTGGTCTTCCTCACCACCTGCTGTACCAGCATGCCAAGCTTCAGCGACTATTCCACTGTGACACCCAGGCAACGTTGCACTTCCCCTTTCACCAAACTGCCACCATTCTGATTGTAATCTTCCTTCCTGCATTTCCCACCAAAGTTGCAACTCTGCCAACATTCCCAAACTGAAAATATCCACCTTTTCCTGCATCTGGTCTTTTTCTTTTCCAACTGTACTGTCAACAGTCGTTTCTGATCATTGAACTTGAGCTTCCTTATCTTCAATGCTTGATTTATACTCTTGTCTTAACACGTGACTTTGCCACTTTGTTACTATACAATCAGGCAATATCCCAGAATAGCTGTCCTTCAAGAATTCAGTCATTTGATTAACAATGGCTCATAAACCGACATAGGCAACACTCCCATCCGTGATCCAGCTATATCGTTACCCAAGATAAGCTGTATTCCTGGGCAATGTAATTTCTCTATTGCTCCTATCACCAATTCACCACTGTTCACTGAACACTCCAATCTCACCATACATAATGGAACACTATGATTCCCACCCTGAAGTCCACATATTACTACTTGTCCTGGAATGCTCCTTTCAAACTACAGAACAGATCTTACCAACAAAGATTGACTATCTCCCGTACCTCTTAATGTTTTAACTTCTTTACCTACTCCTCTTGGCGTACATGAGTAAACTTCGCCCACAGAAGTAGGTTCTGTTACGAATTCTGGCACTTTCTTATCGATCAACTCGAGACTAGGCTGTATAGTCTTTTGCGCCTCTTTCCCTTCAACTTGGCTTTCATTTACCACGTTAACAAACCTCACTGTCTTATCCTGTTCTACCATGCCAGTCTTCCCAGTGCATTCCTTAAACCACAAACATTGTACGTTTGCATATCCTTAGTCATTGCAGTGAAAACATCTGAATCTCATATTTTTTACTTCCACCCACATGTGGTTCATTTTTAAAATTAGATTTTCTGTTTTCATTATCTCCCAGGAGATATCCTTTACCTTTACCACCTGAGGATTTCTCCTTTCCCCGGTTTCTATCCCCCACAGGCCAAAACTAAATTCGGAAAGCAAACTTTGATTAATGGGCTAATTCATAACCATTGGAAGGCGGTTGTTGTCTTCCTGCTGCCAGTGTCCGGGATGTCTCTGAACGGACGGAAAGCATTCTGAAGTGTGAGGTTGAACAGCCAGTGGCCGCGGTACACATTGGTACTGAGAGCATCGGTAGGGAGATTGACGAGGTCCTGCAGCAACAGTTTAGGGTGTTCGGTAGAAAGTTAAAAAGCAGGACGTACAGTGTTGTCATCTCAGGATTGCAACCTGTGCCATGTGCCAGTGAGGCTAGAAGTAGGAAGGCAGTACAGCTCAACACGTGGCTAAAGACGTGGTGAAGGAGGGAGGGTTTCGGAAATCGAGATCTTTGAGATCTATTCCGATGCAGGAGGAAACTGTCCAAGAAGGACGGGTTGCATCTAAACTGGAAGGGCATACATATTATGGCTCGGAGGTTTGCTCGTGTAACACGGGGGGATTTAAACTAGTTTGGCAGAGGTGTGGGAACCAAAGGAAAGGTGAATTAACTCAAAGGGAACTAGAGAGTCGGGTCAGTATGACTCAGAGAAAGAGCAGACAGGCTTTGGTTGCTAATCAATGAGGGTCTGGTGGACTGAAGAGCATTTGTTTCAATGCAATAGCGTAACAGGTGAGGCAGATGAACTTAGAGCTTGGATTACTACTTGGAAATATTATGTTGTTGCTGTCACAGAGACGTGGTTAAGGGAAGGACAGGTTTGGCAGCATAACGTTCCAGAATACAGATGTTTCAGAGGGGGCTATAAAAGGGGTGGGAGTGTTGCACTAATGGTTAAGGAGAATATCACAGTTGTACAGCGGGAGGAGACCTCGGAGGGCTCATACAGCGAGGCAATATGTGCAGAGCTCAGGAATAGGCAATGGATAGGACAATGTTTGGCGTTTACTCTTGGCTGTCCAACAGCCGGCAGGAGAGAGAGGAATAGATATGTAAGCAATTTTCCGCATGGTGTAAAAATAATAGGGTTGTTGTCGGTGTGAGATTTTAAATTCTCTAATATTGACTGGTATTCACAGTGTTGGGAGCGTTGATGGGGCAGAGATTGTAAGGAGAATCCAGGAGGGCTTCTTGAAGACAGTCCAACTATGGAAGGGGCCGTACTGGACCTGGTATTGGGGAATGAGCGCGGCCACGTGTTCGACGTTTCATTAGGAGAGCAGTTCACGAGCAGCGAGCGCAAGTCAGTAAGCTACAAGATACTTATGGACAAAAATAAGTGTACTCCTCAATTGAAGGTTCTAAATTGGGGGAAGGCGAATTACAACAATATTAGGCAGGAACGGAAGAAGGGAGATCGGTGGGAAAACATAATCTGGCACATGGGAGGCTTTCAAGTGTAAGTTGATAGAAATTCAGGACCAGCACATTCCTGCAAGGATGACGGGAAAGTATGGCAAGCTTTCGGAACCTTGGATAACGAGATATACTGTGAGCCGAGTCAAAGAAAAAAAAAACATTTGTCAAGGTGTGGAGGCTGGGAACGCACGAAGCAAGTGCGGAATACAAGGAAACTAGAAAACAATGAATAAGGAGGGCTAAAACGGGTCACAATAAGTAATTGACTAGCAGGATTAAGGAAAATCCCAAGGCTTTTAATACATACCGAGGGTAGCCAGAGAGAATCTTGGTCCACTCAAGGACAGGGGAGGGAATCTATGCATGAAGCCAGTGGAAATGGGCAGGGTATTAAATGAATACTCTGCGTCAGTATTCACCAAAGAGAAGAACTTGGTGGATGATGAGATTGGGGAAGGGTGTGTAGACACTTTGAATCATGTTGAGATGAACAAGGAGGAGGTATTGGGGTTCTTGATCAACAGTAATGTTGACTCGTTCCCAGTGCCTGATGGGATATACCCCAGAATACTGAGAGAGGCAAGGGAGGAAATTGCTGGGGCTTTGAGAGAAATTGTTGTATCCTCACTCTCAACAGGGGAGGTCCCAGATGATTGGAGAATAGCCGATGCTCTTCCTTTGTTTAAGAAAGGTAGCAAGAATAATCCAGGTAATTACAAGCCGGTGAGCCTTACGTCAGTGTTATGGAATTTATTGGAGAGAATTCTTCGAGACAGGATTTACTCCCACTTGGAAATAAGTGGACGTATTAGCGAGAGACAACATGGTTTTGCGAAGGGTCGGTCGTGTCTCACTAACGTGATCGAGTTTTTTCGGGATGTAACAAAGATGATTGATTATGGTGGGGCAGTGGATATTGTCTACATGAACTTCAGTAAGGCATTTGAAAAGGTCCCAAATGCAGAATGGTACAGAAGGAGAACTCGCAAGGGATCAGAGGTCAGATGGATACTGCACTGGCTCTGTCATAGAAGACAGAGGGTAGAGGTGGCAGGGTATGTTTCTGAATGGAGGGCTGTGACAAATGGCGTTCCTCAGGCATCAGTGCTGGGAAATTTGGTATTTGTAATAAAAGTGAATGATTTGGAGGAAAATGTAACTGGTTTGATGAGTAAGTTTGCAGATGACACAACGGTTAGTGGATTTCTGGATATTAATGAGGACCGTCAGAAGATATAACAGGAGAGAGATCGGTTGGAGACTTGGGTGTGGAGATGGCACATGGGGTATAATCTGGACAAGTGTGCGGTAGTATGGATCACGGTTAGAAAGGGTAAAGGTCACGTCCAGAGAGTTTTCCGGTGGTTTCCCCCTTAGCAGTAAGGGATGGGTGACAGACAGGAGAGAGGAGCGGAGAGAGCAGCCAGTGATGGGGTCCCCTGTTATTGTCCCCCACCAGAATAAGTATACCATTTTGGATACCGTGGAGGGGGCTGACCCTCCAGGGGTAAGCCACGGTGACCAGGACATTGGCACGGAATCGGGCGCTGTGGCTCAGAAGGGAAAGAGGGAGACTAGGAGATCAATAGTAGTGGGGGATGCAATGGTTAGAGGCACAGACAGGCGTTTCTGTGGGCATGAACGAGACTCCAGGATGGTAGTATGCCTCCATGGTGCCGGGGTCCTGGATGTCTTTGAGTGGGGGGTAGGAAGCATCCTAAAAGGGGTGGGTAATCAGACAGACGTCATTGTCCACATTGGTGACAATGACGTAGGCAGAAAGAGCAGGGAGGTCCAACGACAGCAATTCAGGGAAGTGGGTCGTAAGCTAAAAAGCAGCCCCTCAATTGTAGCGATCTCTGGACTACTCTCTGTACCACGTGCGAGTGAGGCTCGGAACAGGGAGACTGCACAGCTGAACGCTTGGCTATAGGACTAGTGGAGGAGGGAGGGTTTCGATTTCGTGGATCACTGGGAAGTCTTCAAGACAGGATGGCACCTGTACAGGAAGGACGGGTTGCACCTAAACTGGACGGGCACGAATATCCTAGCTGGAAGTTTTGCTAATGTGGTGCGGGTGAGTTTAAACTAATGTGGCGGGGGGGGGGGGGGGGGCATCAGAACAATAGATCATTAAGCATAGAGGCTGGGGAAGAGGTTGGGACCAAGACAAGGCTATCTAAGAGGAGGAGCATTCGGAGGGAGGATTACCTCAGTGGCCCTGGAACTCTGGACTGCATCTGTTTCAATGCAAGGAGCGTCACCGGCAAGACAGACGAACTTAGAGCCTTAATGCTTGGGCGTAACTTGGATCTGGTTACAGTGACGGAGACTTGGTTAAAAGAAGGACAGGACTGGAATCTGAATATTCCGTGGTATAAGTGTTTTAGGCGAGACAGAGGACGGGCTAGGAGAAGTGGGGGAATAGCAATGCCGGTTAGGGAGCATATTACAGCGGTACAGAGGGTGGACAATATGGAAGGGTCAGGAAACGAGTCACTGTGGGGGAGCTCAGTAAAAGGAAGGGCGCAGTCACGACAGGCCTCCCAACAGCCCACGGGAAGGTGAGGAACGGATATGTAAGGAGATTCTGGACAAGTGCAGAACAAATAGGGTTGTTGTCGTTGGAGATTTTAATTTCCCTCACATAGACTGGAAATCGCTTCGGGCTGGGGGCCTGGACGAGGAAGGATTTATAAAATGAGTACAGGAAGGTTCTTTGGAACAACATGTTGACAGTCCAACTGGAGAGGGGGCTATACTGGACGGAATACTGGGGAACAAGTCCGGTCAGGTCATCAAAGTTTCAGTAAGGGAACATGTGGCAAATGGTGACCAGAATTCAGCAAACTTTAGGATAGTAATGGAAAAATATGAGTGTGGTCCTATGGGTAAGGTACTAAATTGGGGGAAGGCTAACTACAGCCGGATTAGGCAGGATTTGATGGCTGTTGATTGGGAGAGGGTGTTCGAGGGTAAATCCACATCTGGCACGTGGGAGTCTTTCCAGGAGCAGTTGATTGGACTGCCGGACAGGCATGTGCCTGTAAAAAGGAAGGATAAGAAAGGTAGGATTCGAGAGCCGTGGATAACCAGTGAAATTGTGTGCCTAATCAAAAAGAAAAAAAGAGGCATACATGAGGTCCAGGCATAAAAACAGATGGCGCACAGGAAGAATTCAGAGAAAGTAGAAAGGAACTCAAACGGGGAGATGGAAGGGCAAAAAGGGGACACAAAATGTCCTTGGCAGACAGGATTAAGGAGAATCCTAAGCCATTTTATGTTAGGATCAAGAGAGTTGTTAGGGAAAGAAGCGGACCTCTCAGGGACAAAGGAGGGGAATTATGCTCAGAACCAAAGGAAGAAGGTGAGATCCTAAACGAATACTTTGCATGAGTATTCACAAAGGAGAGGAACATGTTGACTGGTAGTGTCACCGAGAGATGTGTTGATCCGTTAGAAAAAATCTCAATTGCAAGGGAGGAAGTGTAAGGCCTGTTTAGAAAACCTTAAGACAGACAAATCCCCTGGGCCAGATGACATCTGTCCGAGATTCCTCAGGGAGGCAAGAGATGAAATTGCCTGGCATCTAAACAGAAATCTTTGTCGCTTCTCTCGTCAACGGTGAGGTCCCAGAGGATTGGAGGATAGCAAGTGTTGTCCCGTTATATAAGAAGTGTAGCAAAGAAAAACAAGGTATTTATAGGCCGGTGAGCTTGACGTCCGTGGCAGGGAAATTGTTGGAGAAGATTCTTAGAGATAGGATGTATGCACATTTAGAACTGAATAATCTCATTAGCAATGTACAGCATGGTTTTGTACGAGGGAGGTCATGCCTCACAAATTTGGTTGAGCTTTTTGAGGGGGTGACAGAAACGATTGACGAGGGAAGGGCCGTGGATGTCGTCAATATGGATTTTAGTAAATAGTTTGACGAGGTACCTCATGGCAGGCTGGTGAAAAAGGTTAAATCTCACGGGATAAAAGGTGAGCTAGCTAGATGTGTGGAGAACTGGCTTAGCCATAGAAGACAGAAAGTAACAGTAGAGGGGTCTTTTTCTGGTTGGAGGTCTGTGACTAGTGGTGTTCCGCAGGGCTCTGTACTGGGACCACTTCTATTTGCGATAAATATATATCTGATTTGTAGGAAGATGTAGCGAGTGTGATCAGTAGGTTTGCGGATGACATGAAGATTGCTGGAGATGCGGATAGTGATGAATATTGTCAGAGAATACACCAGGAATTAGATAGGCTGGAAGATTGGGCGGAGAAATGGCAGATGGAACTTAATCCAGATAAATGCGAAGTGATGCATTTCGGCACATCTAATGTAAGGGGGAGCTGTGCAATAAATGGCAGAACCATCAGGAGTATAGACACATAGAGTGACCTGGGTGTACAGGTCCACAGATCCTAAAAGGTGGAAGCACAGGATGGAGGGGGTGGTGAAGAATGCATATGGAATGCTTGACTTTATTGGACGGGGCATAGAATATAAAAGTTGGCATATGATGCTGTAGCTGTATAGAACGTTGCTTCGGTCACATTTGGAATACTGCGTCCAGTTCTGGTCGCCACACTACCAGAAGAACGTGGAGGCTTTGGAGAGAGTACAGAGATGGTTTGCCAGGATGCTGCCAGGTATGGAGAGTCTCAGCTATGATGAGAGATTGGGAAAACTGGGGTTGTTCTTCCCGGAAAGACAGAGAATAAGGGGCGACCTGACAGACGTGTATAAAATTATGAAGGACACAGATAGGGTGAACAGTGGGAAACTTTTTCCCAGGTCGGAGGTGACGGACACAAGGGGTCACGGGTTCAAGGTGAGGGGGGCTAGTTTCCACACAGATGGTAGGGGGACGAATTTTACACAGAGGGTGGTGGGGGCTTGGAATGCACTGCCAAGCAAGGTGATTGAGGCGGACACGCTGGGATCATTTAAGACTTATCTGGATAGCCACATGAACAGACTGCGAACAGTGGGATACAAAAGAATGGTCTAGTTGGGCACAAGAGCGGCGCGGACTTGGAGGGCCGAAGGGCCTGTATTGTTTTTGTTCTTTGTTTTTGTAATGCTTTTTGGAAGGGCCAAAAGAGATACGAAATATCCAATAAATGGCAGATACCTTAAGAGTATTGATCGACAGAGGGATCTGGGTGTACAGTTACACAGATCAAGCCATGTTGCAGCCTTTTCGAACTTCAGTTGGAGCCCATTTGAAATGTAGGGAGTTATTTTACTATTATCATTCTAAGTGCCGAATCTGGACGCAATTCAAATCCGGCTTGGAAATCTGATTTCCCGTGCTCCCATTAGCACTTAGCCTGATAACAAGTCGCGCTATGGGCGGGGCTTAGCGCGTCCGAAACGATCGGATCTCAGAACAGTGCATGCACATTGAGAAAATAAATTGAAAAAGCGCACCCACGTCAGATCGCTCCCAGGACAGAGAAAGCGGAGAAACCGGCCCGTGAGAGAAAACTATGCAGCAGCTCAGAACACAACCTCCAGAAAGCTATCCACAACACCTCCACTAACTTTCCAATCACAAGAGTCAGTCAATAGCTCCTCAGCTGCAAGTTCGATTCATGGAATATTTAAATTTCAGTAAAGTTTATTTATTATTCACAAGTAAGGCTGACATCAACACTGCAATGAAGTTCCTGTGAAATTCCCCGTGAAACCACTGTCCGGCGCTTTTTCGGGTCAATGCACCTAACCAGCACGTCTTTTCAGAATGTGGGAGGAAATCGGAGCACTCGGAGGAAGCCCACGCAGTCACGGGAAGAACTTGCAAACTCCACACAGACAGTGGCCACAGCCGGGAATCGAGCCCGGGTCCCGAGCGCTGTGAAGCAGCAGTGCTAACCACTGTGCTATCGTGCCAGGATCATCATGATGCGGAACACACGTTAAGCTGAGAGTGATTAACACACACGTTCACTGGACAGGCCACGTCCAAGTTTCGCACACAAATGTCAGAGCTGCTGAAACCCCCTAACCATCATGGAGCTCCACACGGGAGACAACAGGAACAAAACCCATTGGATTACGTTTTTCCAGAACTCTGTCAAATTGTCACCAATAATTCTACAGAGCACAAAATACAATCCCGAGACACAGATGGACATACATTCAATTAAATCAGGGAATTTCAAAAAAAATTACTTAAACGGAAATACTCTAGAGAACTGGAAAAATGGGTTGCAACACACTGGAGAAGACATTCAAACATAAGAATGGAAATATTAAATTCGGATACTGTTAGATTGATTGAACTGGTTTGTTGATGTCGCTTTTGCAGCTTACCTTCCATTCCAGCCCATGCTGGATACACCCCTTACACGATACCTTCCCCGCATGGGGAGATGTACTGGACATACTGGAGCAGAATAGCAGTGTGGCTGCTCTGTATGTGGATCTATATTTCCACATCATGTGTACAAGAGCGGCTGTAGCAGAGAACATTGCTGTCAGGGAGATATATGTTGTGGGACTGGGGAAGGGGAGATTGAGTGGAGTGTGTATTTTAAGGTACTGTATGGATGTGAACAAACAGAGACATTTTGTGAAATTGATAGAGAATGGCGGAATCAGATGAACAAATCATGGAGAGATTTGATCAGGTCAGTGAGTAACCTGAGGCGTTTCCAGAGCACTGGTGACAGAAGTCAATGAGCACACGAATGATGGGTAAAGGGGATTTGGTGAGAGTTCGTACACGGACAGCAGATGTGCTTTGGTTCAGCAGCTTTGTAACTGGGAGGCTGGTCATCAGAGAATTGCGATAGTTGTGTCCGGTATTCACAATGACAGCTGGGGGAGCCAGAGTATATTATTCTGGAGGCAACAGTAACAGGATTAATGATGGAGAGGATATGGGGTCAGATTTCAGCTCAGGGTAAAAGGGTTAACACAGTTTGCAATCATTGTGAACTAACCTTAGGTACAGGGATGGCGTCAGTAAATAGGGAAAAGCGATTCTGAGAACCATTGAAGTCAATGTCCAAGTTCCCATAACTCAAAATAATAAAGACAGTCATACATTAAAAGACAGTTTACAAACATATTCGCTGATATAGAGGCTTACCCGATACCAAATCGGAGAAATTTAGATAATCTGAGCCAACAAATACACTGAAACAGTTTTAACTGCTTTTTCGGTTTCAGTAATGGACATAGAGACACTACAGCAACGGCAACAATAGTAGCAGTGCAGAACAAATGACAAGATCAGGAATAACGTTAAATAGGGTTTACAGAAGTAAGTACTGGACTTAACACTTACCAGGGACACCAATCATAGCCAGGATGGGAAAATAGAATCCTTGAACAATGTAGAGTACAACTTCAATCCGCATTAATAATGATAGCCGATAAAATCCATCACATGTGATATAATAAATACCGTGGGTGAAAGTGCCAGGAGTATAAAAACAATTAGGCGGTGGGAGTGGTGGGGGTGGTGGGGGTGGAATCTTCCCATGCATTGTTCCCTGATTCTGATTCATTGTTGAAACGTTCCAGTCCATTGGTCTCAGATTCTGCTCTCTCCTCCCACTGTCTCTGCAACTGATAATCTCTATTAGTATCGGAGTTGTCGCTTCTGCTGACTCAATGGAATAACACACGGAACGGAATCCATTATTAATAGAAGGAGGAAAACCTCCAGTGACACTGCCCAGATCCAAGGAGACTGATATTAATCACGGTCATTGGACAAACAGTTTCAATTAACCCCATTCAATCCAGCACTTTTCATGACACAAAATACAACAGTAACCCTGTCTCAATTGGATGGCAAGGGTCAGGGAGGGGTGGAAAGACGGAAGTAACAGAGGGTCCGAACATAAACTTTCAATCTTCATTGGATATTGGTGTGGGCCCTAATTTATCAGAGTTGAGGGTTTTAGATTAGGCTATCATTTGTCCAGATTGATAGAGACTGCTGACATTTACTCTGTTTTTAACACATTCAGTCCAGCACCCAACTGTATTTTAAATGAGCAGAAACAAAACCAAAAGGAATATTGCCTGAGAAGAATGAAAAAAGCCCTTGGTGTGAACTTGGACACAAGCAAATGTCAACGCTGAGCAGATGTAACCAGCCGTTTTCTTTTCTGAATCTATTCAATAATGATTGGATCTACAACATTCCATGTTGTTTTAAGTGGAAACCCATTTATCCGACCCTCAATGGCACTTAGTGCTTTTTTGGCGAATAAGGAATATCAACAGCTACCTATTTGATGGAAAGGATCGTGTTTCATTGGATATGTAGTCCCATTGATGTATCATTCTTATCGGCTGTCGTCTGGGAGCGATCGACGTGTCCTTGTGAGAATACACAAATTCGTTGGTATATTGATGCCCCCGTATGGATATGAAAGAAAGTTCACAGACATTGAAGCTGTTACGTCGGTTTTGAAACAGGTTGCAAATCACACTGCTGCAGCTCTCATTGAGTGGAGTGATGAGATGGTTGCAATGCGGACTGTTGTGCTATGGAATTGAACGACACGAGTCTTCATTTTGATGGCTCAGCGCGGAGCGTGTGCTTTGATTGGAAAGAAGTGTTGCACATAAGTGCAGGTCAGTGGGACTAGGCATAAAATGGTTCGGCACAGACAAGAAGTGCCAAAAGGCCTGTTTCTGAGCTGTAATTTTCTATGGTTCTATGGTTCTATCAGAAATACCTGACACTTCAGAGAAGAGAATAAATTTGGTCACACACAGGTCGAAAAAGTTAAACGACAAACATTACTTTCCTGTGGAACTGGGCCACTGGCTGCATGGATTATTTGGGGTCAAACATAATACAAGGGCTCGTGTTTTTCTTTATTCCTATCTTAATGTTCATTGTGACTTCAGAATGTTTCAAATGCTGCTGTTATTTAGCAGCAAATCCATAGCGGGTGCAGCAGCAGAGGCGTCGATCCAGGTGGAGAAGGAACTGTCCGTATTGCCAAGCGCTCCTCCAGCATATGCAAATATGTATTGTCTGATATCTACCTAAAGGACGACATTAGATGATATTGCTTTTTTCTTGAGATTTTAAGCGTTAGCGAGAATTATGTTTTAAATGCAGTTATAGGCAAGTTATATAACATTAGCAATGACTATCAAATGTAAGAAGGAAGAAATCATGAACCAATCATCTCTTAAGATTTAGGCTACTTTATTTACTGGCCTGGTAGTGGGCTCGCCAATGGTCAGAAGGGGGGATGGATGTGGGGCACTCCTCATAGGTAAACACGATTTTTAAACATTAGACCAGTGGTTCCCAAAGGGTGCGGCACGCCACACTGGTGCGGCGAGAGAGGATGGCAAGTGTGGCGGGAAGATTCAAGGACAATCAAAGAAACATTTAAACATGGATAGATATTTTTCCAAAGTGAGCTCAAGAGCATCAAGTGATGCTGAGAACGATCCGAATCCACGTTGTGATCCAGAATCGTCGTTCGAGCAGAGTGCTGAAAAAGAGTTGTTTAATTCTACACAGTAGCAGGCCCAAGCAAACCACCAAAAAAGAAAGTTTGTCGACAATATATGGATAGCTATCTGAGTTTCGGTTTCACATGGAGTGGAGATGAAAACGTACCTCGGCCTATGTGTTTGACCTGTGGTGAGAAGCTTTCCAATTCCAATATGGTCCCAAGCAAGATGAAAAGACATCTGTTGTCAAAACATGGAAATCTGGCAAACATCGATGTTCAATATTTTGAAAGGGTTTTGGAACAGCAGAAGTGCCAACGATCATATTTCGAAAAACGAATGACAATCTCAGATAAGATGCAGCTTGTATCATACCGAGTGGCTGGATTGATTGCTCCTCAGACAAAACGAGGTGCAATAGCTCAAAAATTGATTCAGCCTGCCTGCAGCTTGATTGTGAAAACATTGTTTGGTGATGATGCTGAGCGAGAAGTTATGACAACTTATTTGTCTGATAATACAATTCGCAGAAGAATAGTTGATATGTCAGCTAGTATTGAGAAGCGTGTTTCCGAAAGTATGAAGAATGCTAAATTTGCCATTCAAGTTGATGAATCGACCGACATTAGTGGAAAAGCACAGTTGCTTGCCGATATCAGATTTATTCAAACTGACGAAATAATCACAAAGTTTCTATTTTGCAAGGAACGTGAAAAACATACCAGAGGATAAGCTATTTTCCTAACGTTGTCTGAATATTTGGAAAAAGTTGAAATTTCATGGGATTACTGCATTGGAATTTGTACGGATGGAGCACAATGTATGATAGGGAATGTGAGAGGCTTGGCGGCACTCATCAAACAGAAAAACCAGATGTAATATCGTCTCACAGTTTTTTAAACAGAGGGGCATTAATCACCAAGACCTTCGTAGCTGATTTGAAGTTGGTTCTAGATCAGACTGTGCATATTGTGAACTTCATCAAAGCAAAACCACTAATGGCGTGGTTATTTGCTCAACTCTGCAAAGACATGGAATCAAAACATCAATGAAATTGAAACTGAAACATCAATGCCTAATTCTGCACTCGGAGGTTCGCTGGATCTCCCACGGAAAAGTTTTAAATCGGATGTTGGAATTGAAGAACAAATTAAGAGAATTTTTGTAACAAGAAGGGAAGCCATTGTACCACCAACTGGCTGACAGTGACTGGTCTGCAAAGCTGGCATATTTGGCCGATATATTTTCCCGGTTGAATGTGCTCAATGCCACTATGCAAGGCCGCGATGACAATATCCTCACAACGACAGACAAAGTAACTGCATTCAAAAAAAAAGCTTCAGCTCTGGCTCGGAAGAGCGATGTAACATAACCTCGAAATGCTCTCACTGGTAAAACGTTTTAAAACGAGACATGCATTGTACGGCCTCAGACAGGACCATCTTGCAACACTGGTAGAAACGATTGATCATTACTTCCCATCGTTGTCTACAGAAAAATTCGACTGGGTTCGAGACCCCTTTGTGAATTCCAGCTGTTCAGGTCTGACATTGGATGAGGAGGAGGCAATGGCCTGCATTTCGAGTGATCACACCTTGAAAATGAACCACGGGAATATGCCACTGGACTTTCTTTGGATATCCAACCAGAAACAGTATCCACACATCTCTTCAAGAGCATTAACTATTGTTCTACAGTTCTCCACGACAGTATTCCAGGGTGGAACAAGTATTTAGCTCTGACAAATATCGAAGACAAGAAAAGAGAAAGGCTTCTTTGCGTTGATGAGGAGATGAGAGTTTGTTTGTCTCAAATTAGACAAAATATAAACGAGATTACCCGACAAAAACAAGCTCACATCTCTCACTGAGTTTGTATACTTACTGAAAGTTACATATGTAAGAGGCTCGTCTATAAGTATATTTTGGGAATGAATCATGAAATATGTAGCTGCATTGTTTTATACTTTCCGGATGTCCCATGATCATACTATAAAGTAGTTGTGTTCTCTGTTATGAATCAAGCTCTGCTAGGAGTTGTTTTTTTTTTCAATGTCTTTCTTCAATGTCTTTCTTATCAATAAAAAATTCGGTGTGGCGCGAGCAAATTTTAATTACGAAAGTGTGGCCCAGTGAAAAAAGTTTGGGAACCACTGCATTAGATATTAAGAACAATAGAAAGAACAAAGAACAATACAGCACAGGAACGGGCCCTTCGGTCCTCCAAGCCCGCGCCGCTCCCTGGTCCAAACTATACCATTCCTTTGTATCCCTCCATTGCCACTCCGGTCATGTGGCTATCTAGATAGGTCTTAAACGCTCCCAGTGTGTCCGCCTCCACCACCTTGCCGGCAGCGCATTCCAGGCCCCCAACACCCTCTGTGTAAAATACGTCCTTCCAATATCCGTGTTAAACCTCACCACCCCCCCCCCCCACACGTCACCTTGAACCTGTGACCCCTCGTGAACGTCACCACCGGCCTGGGAAAAAGCTTTCCACCGTTCACCCTATCTATGCCTTTCATAGTTTTAGACACCTCTATTAGGTCACCCCTCATCCTCCGTCTTTCCAGTGAGAACAACCCCAAATACCCAATCTCTCCTCATAACTAAGCCCTTCCATACCAGGCAACATGCTGGTAAACGTCCTCTGCACTCTCTCTAAAGCCGCCACGTCCTTCTGGGTAGTGTGGCGACCAGAACTGGGCGCAGTATTCCAAGTGTGGCCGAACCAACGTTTTAAGCAACTGCAACATCAGACACCAACGGTTATAACCTATGCCCCGTCCTATAAAGGCAACCATGCCATATGCCTTTTTCACTACCTTGTCCAACTGTGACGTCACCTTCAGGGATCAGTGGACTTGCACACCCAGGTCCCTCTGCGTATCCAGACCCTTTATGGTTCTGTCATTTATCGTATTGCTCCCCCGTACGTTAGATCTACCAAAAAGCATCACTTCGCATTCATCTGGATTGAACTCCATCTGCCATCTCTTTGCCCAAATTTCCAGCCCATCTATATCCTTCTGTAGCCTCTGACAATGTTCCTCACTATCTGCAAGTCCAGCCATTTTCGTGTCGTCCGCAAACTTACTGATCACCTCAGTTGCACCTTCTTCCAGATCGTTTCTATAAATCACAAACAGAGCCCTGCGGAACACCACTAGTCACAGGCATCCAACCGGAAAAAGACCCTTCCACTACCACCCTCTGTCTTCTGTGACCAAGCCAGTTCTCCACCCATCCAGCCACCTCCCCCTTTATCAAGTGAGATCCAACCTTTTGCACCAACCTACCATGAGGGACTTTGTCAAACGCTTAACTTAAGTCCATATAGGCACTGATAGAACAACCAGAAAAGTGTTAAATGACTCTCAAAAATATATATAGGCGAACAAGAGAACAGTTTACAGGCACGTAAATGCAGCAAGAGCTTTGAACAAGTAATTATTATTTAAAACATTTGTGCTGATGTTTCAAATGTATTTGAAGTATTTAACAAAGAACAGAGAACAATGAACAGAGAAAACTCCAGCACAAGAACGGGCCTTTAGGCCCTCCATGCGTGCACCGACCATGCTCCCCGAGCGAACTAAAGACCCCTACTCTTCTGGGGACCATATCCCTCTATTCTCATCCTATTCATGTATTTTTCAAGACGCCCCTTTATCGTCACTATCGTATCTGCTTCCACTACCTCCCCTGGCAGCGAGTTCCAGGCACCCACCACCCTCTTTTTAAATTCTTGCCTCGTATATCTCCTTGAAACCGTACCACTCGCACTTCAACCGTACACCCCGGAGGAATTGACTCTTACACCCTGGGAAAAAGCTTCTCACGATCCACTGTGCCCATACCTCACTTTATTTTGTAGACTTCTATCAGGTCACTCCTCAATCTCCGTCGTTCCAGTGAGAACGAACCAAGTTTATCCAAAATCTCCTCATGCGAGGCAACATCCTGGTAAATATTTTCTTTCCCCTCTCCAATGCCTCCACATCCTTCTGCTAGTGTAGCGACCAGAAATGAAGGCTATATTCCAAGCGCGGCCTAAATAATTTATATCAAGCTGCAGCATGACTTGACTATTTTGAAACTCAGTGCCCCGGCCGATGCCTGACCCCCTTTTACACCTGCATTGCCACTTTTAGTGACCTGTGTGCTTGTACAACCAGATCCCTCTGCTATCAATATTCCTGAGGGTTCTGCCATTTACTGTATATTTCCCATCTATATTGGATCTTGAAAAATACATTACTTTACATTTTTCCGGATTAATCTCCATCTCCCATCCCTCTGGCAAATTCTCCAACCGATCTATATCATGCTGTATCCTCTGACAGTCCTCATCGCTACTTGCAATTCCACCAACCTTTGTGGCGTCTGCAAACTTACTAATCAAACCAGTTACATTTTCCTCCAAATCATTTGTATATTTTTAAAACAGCACAGGCCCCAGCACTGATCCCTGAGGAACATCGCTTGTCAAAGCCCTCCATTCGGAGACGCACCCTTCCCCTGATACCCTCTGTCTTCTGTGAGCGAACCAGTTCTGTATGCATCTTGGCAACTCATCTGTGATCCCTTGCGACTTAACCTTCTGTACCAATCTTACATGAGGGACCTTGTAAAAGGCCTTACTGAAGTCCATCCACTGACCAACATCCAGTGCCTTACACTCATCAATCATCTTCGTCACTTCCTTGAAAAACTCTCTCAATTTAGTGAGACACGACATCCCCTTCAGAAAACATGTTGCCTCTCGGTAATGCATCCAATTGTTTCCATGTCGGAATAACTCCTGTCTCGAAGAAACCTGGGATGTCGGCCATCAGGCCTCGGGGAATTATTTTTCCCAATCCCAATAGTTTGCTGCATACCTCTTCCTTTCGATGTTGATTGTTCCAAGTTATACCCTTTCTATTACCTCAGACTTGCCGTTCCGATAGGAATGGTACTATTGTCATCCATCGTGAAAATTGAGGCAAAGTCGTTGATTTAGCATCTCTGCCATTTTAGTGATCCCCAATATTAACTCTCTGGTTTCATCTTCCAATGGCCAACTTTCACTGTGGTGATTCTCTTCTTATTTATATGGAGGTTTTTGTTATCCTTCATGATATTCTGCGCTGGTTTTCTAATGTAATTTACCTCAGCTCTTTTTATTACTTTTTCATCCCTTTCCTTATGTTTGAAAGTTTCCTAAACTTCGAGCCTGCCACTTCTCATAGCAATACCTTAGTTTTTGCCTTTATGGATTATGGATACCAATACTGTGCGCACAACAACCAATATTGTAGATGGTATTTAATACATGAACTGTACACATTGCTCCCAGTGATGTCAGAATAATGAATATTCAGATGTAAAACGTGCTCAAAGCTCCTGGCAATGCATAACAGAGATATGGGCAGCAAAGAATAGTGTTATAGGATTTGTCCAATTGAGGGTGATCGATGGCCGTACTGTGCACAATGAGCACAGGGGATTCAAAATGTGGGGTTTGGATATGAGAACTGTGTGCAGTGTTCCAACTGTGTTCAAGAAAAGAGATATGGGGGAAACGAACAGCACTTAATAGTCCCAGTGCGGTCCAAAAGATGTTATGGAAACAGGAACTGCACACAATTCTCCCAGTCTAAAATAGGTACACGGATACAATAACAGTCCACATCGCTCTGAGTGATGCTGAAGTTAGGGGGGTTTCAGTTGGAACTGCACAGTGATCACACTGCTGTGTACCTGACGGGTTTGGAGACCAACAATTTGCACAGTGATGCATGATTGGAACACGCGAAGCATGTGAAGAAGATAAAGTCAAGTTAAAATGTATTTCTTAGTCACAAGTAAAGCTTACATTAACACGGCAATGAAGTGACTGTGACATTCCACTAGTCGCTACAGTCCGGCGCCTGTTCGGGTCAATGAACCTAACCAGCACATCTTTCAGACTGTGGGAGAAAACCGGAGCATGCGGAGGAAACCCACGCAGACACGGGGAGAATGTGCAAACTCTACACAGACAGTGATCCAAGCCGGCAATCGAACCCGAGTCCCTGGTCCTGTCAGGCAGCAGTGTTAACCTCTGTGCCATTGTGCCGCCTATCTGTGCATATCGTCCACTCTGCTGTCTACATGTATGACATTGATATCAGAGCACAGCACAATGATCTCAATCTTGTCTAAGTGCGTCGCATGAAAACGAGAACTGTGCACTGTGACCTTTTTGTAACCTAATTGAGAGATAAGAATCAGAAATGTACACGGTCATATTGTTTTTATGAACCAATAAAAATGGACACCCATACTGTGCGCAGTGAGCTAAGGGTGCTAACAGAGTCATCCTATTGTGGCCTCTTGTGTAATACAAACATTTTTTACTTTCGAACTGTTTATCCATCTGTTAATTATTTGCCTCCAACCTGGAGATGATTGGCTACCAGGTGCCATCCCGCCTCACAAAAGTAACCATGGTTAAAGGAAATGGAATTACTGCTTCACCCCAGGATCGGAGCCAGCAGCACACTGACGCCTCTGTCGAACATGCACAGGCTATCATTCAACAAGGTTGCGAAAGACTTGCGCACAGAATCCAGTTGTCCTCCTTTGTGCATCAACCTAACGATTCTTGTGTAAAATAACTCCTTTAAATCGACTGTTAAACAAACACATTGATCTGGAATTGATTGCTGTGCCCAGAGCAACTAAACATTTTACCATCCATTGTGTGTAACAGCGTTTGATAAATTTTCTAATACAATACATGGCACGTCCTGCTTGATTATACCCTACAGTCAGTGTACTTAACAGGCGAATATGGTTTCCCATTTCACCATTATCTCGTCCGTTATCACCCTGAATAATTTATTCTATTCACTATTGATCACCGTCATTCCAGGGGATACAACAGGTACTTCTCCAATTTATTCTTGTGAGTTTGGACTTGTAGTCCTGGGAGCATTTCTTTTCAGTTCACATTGCATTCCAGTCATGTCTGACAACATGTATCCGTATAACTCGCCTATAAATGATGAGCTTATCTCTCTCTGACATAGCGGAGTGATATGAAATGTTTTCCAATCAAAAATTATGGTCCACGAATCAAAAGGATTTTGGACGTTTTTTCCATCGTTGGGATAGAAACAATCAGAATCTTCCAGAGTTGGATGCCTTAAGTCCCATTACTGCCTCTGTGTCTGCAAATCTTCTTGTTCTATGTGTGGATGGGACCGTGGCACACTGATTAGAAAGGCTGCCACACTGTGCCAGGGGCTTGAGATGAATTTGGTCCTTGGCTAACTTTCTGTGTGGAGTTTGCACATTCTCCCCGTGTCTGTGTGGGCTTCCTCCGGTTTCCTCCCAGAGTCGAAGGAGATGCAGGTTAGGTGGATTGACAATACTAAATGTCCCCATTTTGGCCTAAATTTAAAGGTGTATAAAGATTAGCCATGATTAATCTGTGGGGTTAAGGATTATGTCAGGGGAGAGGTTGCTAAGTCTCAGGCCAGAAACTCCATTATGTTTAGAGATGTTACCCTAGACGCTCAGTCTTACGTTTTATATTGTCTCCGATGAGCTAAAGTTGATTCATTCGGAAGTTTTATCAAACAACCTTCATTTAAGAACACAGTTAGATGATAGCAAAGCAGATTACCATTTTATCTTTACCAGTTACAAGACTTACACATCACACAGTATAATTATTAAGCTATCTGTATTGTTCCAATTGAAATACAATCCCTTAGGCATACACCAATCTTCAGATATAATTCGCATTGAAACAAGTACGGTCACGTGATACTAGATTTCCAACTTTTCACATCTACGGACAGAAATCCGATCACAGTTTTCAGAGAACGATATGTCACTCAGATAGGAGGAGATATTAAGACCAGAACTGGGCATGATGCTCCACGTGTTGTCCAAATGGTGCATACAGGGAACAGAACTGAACACAATTCCCCAGGTTTTGTCTCAATTAAATATATGGACATGGGAACTCTGTAGAATGCATTGGGTGGGAACGAAATTAGGGGCATGGACACTATTTGCATTGTCAAAATTGCTGACAAGATGAAGCAAGTAGGGATCAGAAGTGCGCACCGTCCTCAAGTGCAGTGAAAATGGGGGATATGCAGAACCGAAGTGTACGCAAGCCTTCAGTTTGTTTTGTAAATGAGGGTATCGATAATAAAACTGTGCAATCTGTACTACATGTTGCCCAAACGAGGAGAATAACCGTGCACAATGTTCCAGTGTGACCGAAATGAGGAACATGGACAGGGCATCATACATAATATTCTAAGTGTCGTCTAAATGACGGACATGAGAAGCAGAACCATCGACCATGTTTCACATTTGCTCCACAGTATAAACATGCAGACCAGAACTGCGCACGAAACTCCAGGTGAAGTCTCAAAAATTAATGCATAATCAACAACCTTGCAAGAGATCAATGTGCAGTCCAAGCACCGCAAACAAAACTAATGTTTTCCATGGTATTTCATGTGATTTACATCCAATTGCTAAGTAGGTCAGAAAAGTGAACGTTTCTGCAAGTGTTTTGTAATCCAGGGGAATGGAGCCTATTTCTATGAACAATGCTCGCAATGTTGTCAAAAGTGGTGATATGGATGTCGGAAAAGTCCACGCTTCTCGGATTGTTGTCGAAATGAATGGGCCGTTTCGTTTTCTGTCTCTCCCTTTCTTATGTTTGTCGATCTTTCGTACTGCTATCCACTTCCTGCCTTTGTCTCTCTCTGTCTCCTGTTACAATTTTGAGTTTTACAGAATTGTTTTGTTTTACAATCATCTGTTCATTTATAAAATTGTGAGTTTTACACTACGACCCTGATATAAGATAAATACAAGTGGGCGATGCCACTGCTACGGTAGTCTGGCTGTCTTAAAAAAAGACTTTTAGTTGCAAAAAGCAATCTTTGACACGCTTTAGTTGTTTGTTTGTGATGAAGGAACATGTGTATACACTTGGAAACAATGGCGTTCGTTCAACGTCCACAATGAACAGACACGAATTTCTCTTGAGACCCAGAAATATGCTGTCGATTTCAAGTTGATAAACGTTGCTCAGAAACCAGTTATTTTCATTCATTAATGGGATGTAAGCATCACTATCTGGACCAGCATTTGCTGGCCATCCAAAGTTGTCCATTTACTGAGTGACTTGCTGGCCAAGTTGACATGGCAATAGGTTCAACCACATTGCTGGGGATCTGGAGTGACGTGTGTCGTGGTTCCCCAGGACGACAATTCGTTCACATCAATTAAAACAGAGAGTCTGAGCAGCGATCTTCCAAGCAATAGACTTTATTTCTCAGCACAAGAGATAAAGTCGGGAACGTCCGGAACACTCCAAAGAGCCCTTGGGCTTACACTCTTTTATGTACATTTCAGCCTCATATCTCAAGATCCTCCTCTCCCTTTTACAGCCTGTCCTTGGTTGTTATCTTACCCTACAGCCCTATCTTTCTTTGGCCACCATTATTTTTAGTTGACCCTTTATCTGTTTTCTTTGCAATCGGTCGTTCACTGTTATATCTCTTCGTTTCTTAAACCATGGTGGTTATAACTCTTGCTCTTATCTGAATTTTTCTGTTTGTGTAATAATCGTGGTTTTGTAGGCTAAGGCGAATGTGTTTAGAAGAAAATACATTCTCTCTGCTGATTTATGGTCCACTAATGTGTTTAGAAGAAAAGACATTCTCTCTGCTGATTTATGGTCCACTATTAAGTTGAACCACCGAGCAGTCTTCCTTGTTTTCTTAAGTGACTATTGTCTGCTTTCCTTAATTAGTGATTGCTATATTACTTCTCTAGTTTCTCCACTTTGATCATATCGACTACACTTGATTATATTAGGTCACACGAAGTTATTTTAGGTTATATACCCATCTCACTACTCACCTAAATCTGCTATATCATTTTACTAAAACCTGTGAATCTGAATTTCATACCTAGCTCATACAATATCTAATACAATTTCCCTTACAAGTCCCCCCTTTGAGGCTATTCCCTAGCCTCATCCCAATTACCAAGCTCAAATAATCCCCTCGCTCAATCCCATTTGTATTTCATTTTAATCACTTTTTGCAGGCGATGTGGAGGAGCCGAATATTTTGGTCAGGGATCAGTGTCCCTATTCTAACTTTATCATAATTTGTCTATCCCGGTTCTGATTTTTGGGTTGCTCCTCCAGATTGCCTGCCCCTGACAGTCATCAGCCAAAAACCTTCCCACTCTTGTCTAGGGAAGGGAAAAAGACTGATTCCTGTGTACAGACTAAGTTCTCCTGGTTTCGTGCGGACTTCAGCAAGGTGCTGTTGTTTCCACAAGGTGATCTTCCACTATTGTAGTTATTTTACAGAGTGACGAGTTTCAACTTCGACCAAGGTCATTGTGAATCCACTCAGCGGGGGCGGCTCAAGATTTTCCCATTCCTCTGTTTTTTCTCTCGAGCGTGAGCTGCTTAGCACCCGCGTCACCATCTGCCGCGCTGCCACTCTGGTAAGGAAGGATCTCAGGGCGGGTAAAAAACAACAAAATATCAATCCCAGAATGATTATTGTTGCGATTGCTACAGCTCCAGCTTTGGCAAACCACGCCCCCCATCTTCCTAATATTCTGTCCAGCCAACTCCATACCTCATGCCCAAACCCAGCATTTTCTTTCACTTCTTTCTTAAGATTTCTTAACTTATTCATGGCTTGTGTAAATGACCCCTCTGGATTAGTGTTATTAGGGATAAATGTGCAGCACTGATCCCCAAACATAACACACACCCCTCCTTTCTCTGCCAGGAGCCAATCTAACGCCTGTCGGTTTTGCCACGCCATTTTGCTGGTCGCATCCAACTGCTCTCCTAAGGCCTCCAGGGCATCATTCGTATAATTAATAAACCTCTGCTGATTATAATAGATGTAATTGATCCACTCAGTATTCTTGCTGGGTGTGATCCAAACAAAGAGGGATTCAAACCCTGCAGCTATTTCGTTCCTAGCTTTGAACTCATTCGGGATGCCGCGGGGCTGTCCGATTGCGTCCAATTTTATCGTAGGGTCAGGGGTATATGCCCTCTTAACTTTTTGTGATTTAATTTTTCTTTCCACCGGTAGTATCACAATGCTCTGGGCAAGCATAGTCCTTTCCAATTCTGTGGTAATTTTGCCAATAGCCCTTTCTCCGGGCCACAAAGCCACCAGAGATCGGCCAGTTGATTTTCTTGATAGTCTAACACATAAGGAGGGGGTGCCCATCCCTCTCCTGAGAGGATCAGATTAAGAGCATCGGTTATATTCCAAATCCTTTCACACTCTCCTGTGTAATTTCCCACACTACTTCCTGTGCTACTTTCCCTCCAATAGCAATCTTGGATTTATAAGTTGGGCTCTACACTCCATTCCTTTGGGACCGCGTCCACTGCCGTTTTTGGCCACTTTGGACATCTGTGGGTCAAGTTGTAGATGCCCTTTTTTACCCCAGCAAACAGGATGCAGTGGTATTGACACAACGGCGGCTCACCTTTACAAAGGTTATCACATGCGTATCCGGAACAGTCTATCTTCTCATACGAGTAGTTCCGATTCCCTATCATATGATACCGTATATATGTGGTATATGGACGGCAATTTTCCTTTCTCCAGCTTTGTTTCCTGGTTCTACAGTCTCCTGATCCCCATGGTATATCAGTTACTTGGGTGTTAGGTTTCTCTGATGCGCATACTACGCACTCTTTCCCATCACTGTTTTTCTGACCTGTATACTCAGCCCATTTCCACCATTTGTTTTTCTGCGCTTTCTCCCAAATAGTATTTGTGCTCACTAATCGTTCACGTTTTGTTCGTCTTAATACTCTATCTTCCTGATTCTGCACCCTTATGTCTTCTGTATCCCATTCTCCTTTTCTATGGGTCACGGAAGTCCCTCAGGGAAATAGTTTCCAAGTCCCAGGTGGGGAATGGGGCCCCTTCCCTGTCCTCACCTCCCTCGGCACCTTGACTAATAGGCTCAGGCTGGGCATTTGTATCATCAGCCAGCTCATGTACAGAACTACTTTCATCATCCTCTATTCTTTTTGTTCTTCCTTGGCTCTGTTCCTCCTCCCCACGATTCTCCCCGTGTATTTCTATCTCTTCCTCACTATCACTTCTATCCACTCTGTGTACTTCTTCAATTTCCCTTCTCTCCCCTACCCCTGGTACTGTTCTGGTACAATGGTTCAAGTGATACCACAGTGTACTGCCTTCTACTTGCAACGCCGTGGGAGACACTTTGGTGACTTCAAACGGTCCTTCTCGTCTCGGTTCGTTCCAACGTCTCCGGAACTTTCTGATGTATACTCGATCTCCAGGCTTGATCTGATGTTCTGTTACCGGATTCTCCTCCTCCTTGGCTTTTTCCTGTTCAAATATAGTTCTATGTATAACAGTTAATTGTTGTATATATTCTTTTGTGCTTTGATCTAAACATTCTAGCGTACGACCTCCTGATCCCCTGATCTTAGGTACCGGCATTACTCTTCCTGTCATCATTTCATGTGGGCTCAAATGTGTGATTCTGTTTTCCTGACTCCTGTATTGCATTAGAGCCAATGGCAGAGCATCTATCCAGTTTTTCCCTGTTTCATTGCAAATTTTGCTTATTTTAGCCTTAAGGGTCCCGTTTGCTCTCTCCACCATTCCTTGGGATTGGGGGTGATATACGCATCCAAACTTCTGCTTTATTCGGAGTGCCGAGAGTGTCTCTCTCAGTGCCCTTCCTATAAAAGCAGATCCATTGTCTGAACTTAATTGCGTGGGTATGCCAAATCTTGGGATAATTTCTTTTGACAGGAAGTTAATCACCGTTCCAGATCCTTGATCTTTGGATGGCGTTGCTTCTATCCATCTGCTGAATCTATCAATAATCACTAACATGTATCTTTTCCCCCTCACCACCTTTCCCATATCCACATAGTCCATGCATAGATGTTTAAATGGTCCTTCAGGAATGGGTATATGCCCTATTGGGGCAGTAATGCCCTTCCTGATGTTATTCTGAGCACACACCTCACACTGACTTAGTATGTAGTCAATCGAGTTTTGCAGGTATGGTGACCAGAATCCTTCCTTCTTGATCTTTCTAGCCACTTCTCCTCTTGCACAGTGGTCCACTCCATGCGCTTCGCTAATTAGTACGGTTAGTAATGATGTGGGTGCTATGACTAATCCCTCCCCATTTCTCCATATCCTGTCCTGTTGTCCCTGTAGTGCTCCTCTATCTTTCCACATTGCCTTTTCAGCTACAGAGGTTTCCTCCTGTAACTGTGCTACATCCTCTAATGTGATATGAGGTTCGATATCCCCCGTACCTGGCCCTGGGTGCGGCCTTGCTATTTCTACTGGGGCTATCGTAGCCTCAATGCATCCTGACGCTTCTTTAGCTGCCTTGTCGGCTTTGGTGTTTCCCTGTGTGACGCTGTCTGCTCCCTTTTTATGCGCCTGACACTTAATTATGGCTAATTCCCTTGGACCCATCATGGCCCTTATTAAAGCCCTGATTTGACCTTCGTGTTGTCTTGGTCCTCCTCCGCTTTTCATAAATCCCCTTTGCTTCCATATTGCCCCGAACAGATGGCAGACCCCGTGGGCATAGGCCGAATCAGTATAAATTTCCAATGCTTCCCCGTTTGCTAGCTCACATGCTCTGGTCAATGCTTTAAGTTCTGCCAGTTGGGCTGAACAGGGCTGTTCACATTTCTCTGCTTCTATGACTTCAAGTGTTTCCCCCTTCTGTTCAACTATGGCATAGCCTGCGTGGTTTCCTAAGTGATCCCTGTAACATGAGCCATCTACATACAGTATCCTTTTCCCTTCTGTCACTAGTCCCTCTGCTCTTAAATCTTTTCTCAGTTTCATAAATGTTTTTGCTTCTCTTAAGCATTCATGTTCTTCTCCTTCATGAGGTAATGGCATGTAATCAGCTGGATTTACTCTGTTGCACTTTATTATCGTGATATCTGGAAATGTGGTTAGCATTCGATAATGATGGATCCTAGCAGGTGTCAGCACAAATTTTCCTTGCTCAATCAATTCAGCTACCTTATGGTATACATGTATGTTTATCGGATATCCCATTGTGACCGTGGCTGCCTTTTCGTACGCCCACCAAGCTGCTGCCAGGCCTTGATAGCACGGAGGGTATCCCATTGCTACGTCGTCTAGCTTGGTACTGTAATATGCTACAGCCTGCCTTCGTCTACCCTTGCAATTTTCCTGCATTAACATTGCTGTAGCAAATCCAGCTTCTCTGTTACTCACAAATAAGTCAAAGGGCTTGTCATAGGTCGGTAAGGCCAATGCTGGTGCCTGTGCCATTTCTCTTTTCACATTTTCAAATGCGTCTGAAGCATCTTTATCCCATTTTAGTTTGGCTTTTAATTCTTCGCACCCTGCCTCCTTCATTATCTTTCGTAGTGCCTGCGTTTTTTCGGCATAGCTTTCCACCCATTCTGAACTGAATCCTGTCATTCCCAAAAATGTCATCATTTGTCCCACCGTCTGTGGTTTCGGAACTTTTAGTACTGCTTCTATTTGCTGTGAAGCTATCTCCTTCTGTCCTGCTGATATTTCTCTTCCCAAGTATTCTACCTTTTTCTGGCACAGCTGCAGCTTTTTCCTTGATACTTTATGACCCCCTTCTGCTTGCCTTTTCAATAGTTTTAAACTATCCTTCCTGCACTGTTCTTGTGTTCCTGTGCATAATAATAAATCATCCACATATTGTATTAGTGTTCCTTCCAACTGTATTCCTTCTAAATCTGCTCTCAACACCTGATTGAATACATGTGGGGAATGTTTAAATCCTTGGGGCATCCTATTGTATGTGTATTGTTTCCCCTCGTACGTAAATGCAAAGAGATACTGACTTTCTTGAGCTAGTGGCACACTAAAAAATGCCGAACATCGGTCTATTACAGTAAACCATCTACTTTCAGGCGGTATATTTGTCATCAAGGTATAAGGGTTTGGAACCTCTACTGGCATATCTTCCACTACCTCATTAATTGCCCTTAGGTCATGCACCAATCTCCATTTTTCTCCGTCCGCCTTTTTCAATGGTAGTAGCGGTGTATTACACCTGCTCCGGGTTTCTTTTAATACCCCTGCTTCTATCAATCCCTTAATTGTCCCTCTAATTCCTTCAATTGCTTCTGTCTTGATTGGGTATTGCGGCCTATACGGCCCCTGACGTCCTATCTTTAATCTGACTTCAACTGGATTAGCGTTTTTGACCCTCCCTACATCCGTGTCCTGTCTGGACCACAACTCCTGCGGGAGGGAGTTCAAATCCTGCGCTAACCTCTCTCTCCACTCCAGTTCCTGTTTCTCGATTTGCACTCCTATTGTTATCTGCTTCGGTTTCCCAAGCATTTTAACATCCAAAATTATTTTCGTCATTTGTCCATTGCTGGACGTCCAAATATCTACATTGTCTGTCTGGACAAATTCTAAATCTTGTGCTCTCAACACCATTGGTCCTAGGTCTTTTGATCTGTATCCCGGATTCACTTTCAATGTGACATGTGGCTCCGCCCCAGATACAGAGAACCATTTGTTAACCCATTCATTCCTAACAATTGTGAGGGCTACTCCCTCTAGTCCGATTAAAATACTTCCTGACTTTATTTCCTGTTCCCGTCCTGCCTCCCTTTCCCATTTCTCCTGTATCTCAGGTTCCTGCCCTTCATCAAATATCATTGTACTGTGTAATTCTGTTCTTGGCCATTTGGCTTGTGGAACCCAAGTGTTTATAAGCTTTCCCCAAACTTCCCATATCTGTTTTTTAACTTGTTCCTCTATATCTCCCAACCAATATACATTAACCCCTTCCTTTCCTGGTATTTCAAGTGGATACATTCCCATCAAATCAATTCCTTGTTCAGTGCATTCTAATTTCAGTCCTAAACCTAGGATTGCATCCCTTCCCAATAGATTTAAAGGAGTTTTATCACATACTAAAATAGGTACATGGGTTGTCTTATTTCCAATGGTAACAGGCACCGGCGTCGTCATTCGAGCTAATGTTACTTTCCCCGAGAACCCCACAGTTTTTACAAACTGGTTTGACAATGGTAAGTGATCCGCATATTTCGTTTGCATGCACGTACATGTGGCGCCGGTGTCTATCATCATGGGGACCTCGATCCCTCCTACTCTAACGTTAACTATAGGTTCCTGCTCTGCAGTTTCTGTTATCTGTACGTACTGTCCTACCATTTCGGGGTTCTCTGGGCCTCCCTATGGGGAATTCTGATGGTTTACCGGCCCTTGAAACATCGGGATGCTGTTTGGCGATCCTTGGATCAGTTGTTGGCCTGTCTGCTGCTGGTTTTCTCCCTGTCTGGGGAAATTCCGCGGGCAATTCCTTTTTATGTGCCCTGCCTCCCCGCACCCCCAACACACACCTGAAGGGCCAGGCAATGGTCCCTGTCTCGGAGTCTGATAATTAACCTGTCCCTGTCCTCTCTGATTCTGATAGGCTGGCCTACCACCTCCCTGTCCTTTCCCATTTCTATTCCAGTCAGTCTGACTTTGCAGGGCGTATGGGCTTTGATAATTTAGGCCATAGGCTCCTGGGTTCATGGACAGTGGGAAAGCAGAAATGTTATAGGTTATGACGGGCTGGCCTCCATCTCCGCTCCCCCCTTTGATTAGTGCAGGTTTTTCCTCTGGCTTTTGCTCCACCATCATTGGTGCTATTTTTCTGGGTGCGAGATCCTCTTTTGCCTTCAGTTTATCCTTGCTTTTGATCTCCTCCAACTGTGCCTGAAGGAGTTTACGTTGTACCTCCTTCAGCTGTTTGTCTGCATTCTTTTCATCTTTGCGATGTCTCTCTACTGCATGGGCAACATAATCCACAAACTCTCGGTAATTTTTTGAGTCCAAGCCCACCACTTCCTCCAGCCTTGTCTTAGCTGGGGCTGGCAAGCCCTCTAGGATTGCAGCCCGGAACATGGAGTTGGTCAGTGGGTCTATTAGAATGTCCCTCTCCGTGTCCCTTCTCCACCTTTTTAATTGATTCTCCACATACACCGCTGCATTCTCCTCCTCACCCAGTGGCTCTCCCTTTAGGGTTTTTACATCCATTCGATTGGGGTACATATCCCGCAGTGCCTGCCAGATGACTTGGCGGTACTGGTCCATTAGTGTCCCATCCACCGCTGGGTCATAAGCTGCGGTCGGGATGCCAGCACGTCTCATTACTTCCGCCATTTGGTCCATTCCTAGCACCTTTGTCAGGAGAGCTTTGATGTCGCCCAGTGCCATCCTTTTTCCCACCATCCCTGCCTCCAACTGTCCAATCCACCTTCCAGCCCCATCCAAAATATTGGGTAATTCATTAATTAAATTCGGCAAATCCTGACCTGACCAAGGGATATACTGCGGTCTGCCACCCTTCAGAATCACCGGGAATACCCTTTTCCCTCTCCTATCCACATCTGGAAACTTTACAGGTGGGTGCCTTTCCCGCCTTGATTTTCTTTGCACCCCTAACATTGATTGGCTCTCTTCGTCTTCACTACTTTCTTCTGTTTCTCCTTCCGTCTCTCTCGCCATTCTACTTTCCTCTGGGTGCTTCCACCTCCATCCTTTTGTGCCCATTCCTCCTTCGTCATCTGTTTTATGTCATATTCTCCCTCAAAATTCATTTTGCCTGATATAACTGGGTACAGTCCCGTGAAGCTCTGTTTCTCTAAGTATGGGGGTGGGGCTACGTTTGGATCTTCCAATTTTGCTTTTTCCTCAAGTTGTACTGGCATCTGCATCCTACCTCCCCTCCACACCCCTCTTCTCTCTTTCCCTTCTTGTTGGAATAGGGCTAATATCTCTAACTCCTTTTCTCGCTTTTCCCTTCTTTTGCTCGTTTTATCCTTAATCTTATAGTTCTTTATCATTCCCTTCTGGTCCTCACACCTCTCTATGGACCATGTGCCTTCCTCCGGCCACTGTGTATTGGTCTTATTTGTTCTTTTGGCCCATTTTTTAGAGACGTGTTCTATATCTCCCCTAAGGGCTGGGAACTTATCCCCTAATATCTCCACTGGTGTCTTAACTTGGTGCGCCATTACTCGTCTTTTTGGATCACTGTCACAATTTTTGTCACTTAGTCTGTCAGAGTTAGGTATTACAGTGATTATTACTTGCTGTATTGTTTTTCCGTGCTCAGTCCCCTGTTTACCTTTCCTTTGGATTTCTTTTGCCAATATCTGTAATTCTAACCGGGGTCCTGGTATCCACTTCCCCGTAGTCCCCTGTCCCGGCACTATCTTCCTTTCCCGGGCCAGAGGGTAGTAGGTTTTCACTTGCTCGTCTATGTGTATAAGAATCCTGTATTGGTCAGATCCCTTTATTAATTTCTCTAGGGTTTCCAATTTTATTTCGTCTATCCAATTCCTATCGACTACTCTTTCCCATTTTACATACGGCCACTCATTCTTTATCTCCTCTAAGTTAATTATGTGTGTAATCTTTTTCCAATCCAGTGTTGCTTCCGTTTTTTTTATTATTCAAAGATTAGTTATTTTCAATCTTGTCACCAGGCAGTTTTGTCAGGGTAATTTTTCAAGTTGTTAGTTATTACCCTACCTATATTCCGACTCTCTCTCTTATTTCTGTCCTTCACGCTGTTTTCTCAGACCAGTTTGTTCAAATTGGTCTTTTACTTCCTCTATTCTAGCTGCTACTCCCCTTTCCTGTGGTTAAAATCCACTCCTGTGCTTTTGGCTACTGTATTAGGTCAGAGAGTGATCTCTCACTGATCTCTCTCCCTCTCTGTTGACGTCCCTTACCCGAGGTCCTGGGTAGGTTTGGACTGGCAGATTTTCCCACACTTACTCTCTTCTGGGCAAGTCGTGACCTGAAAAACCCGCTCCAAACCGCTTGACTTAACCAAATTGCATTACTTTAGCTTTCGGCCTTTTTCCCGTCTCACTTTTTAACCATTCACAGACAATACAGTATTCGCAGCGCGGTTTTGCATGCAAAAATTCTGCTCTTCGGATCAGACTCAGTCTCTCAAAATTTTTACACAATTTGGTTTTACCTGTGCAGGATATCTTTTTGGGTTGGGGAGATCCAGGACCAGCAGAGAGCCGGGCGCACCGGGCCTCGAGAAAACCCCTTTCTGACAACAAGGATTTACATGCATGCAAGTCTGCTTACCTTGTTGACAGAAGGCCGGCTGGGGACTTCTCGGTTCCGGTCGGACCACCGTCTCCGCTACTCCTTCCAGATGCTTTTCTGGGCGATCTCTTACCAACCCTGCTAAGCAGCGCCAATTTTGTCGTGGTTCCCCAGGACGACAATTCGTTCACATCAATTAAAACAGAGAGTCTGAGCAGCGATCTTCCAAGCAATAGACTTTATTTCTCAGCACAAGAGATAAAGTCGGGAACGTCCGGAACACTCCAAAGAGCCCTTGGGCTTACACTCTTTTATGTACATTTCAGCCTCATATCTCAAGATCCTCCTCTCCCTTTTACAGCCTGTCCTTGGTTGTTATCTTACCCTACAGCCCTATCTTTCTTTGGCCACCATTATTTTTAGTTGACCCTTTATCTGTTTTCTTTGCAATCGGTCGTTCACTGTTATATCTCTTCGTTTCTTAAACCATGGTGGTTATAACTCTTGCTCTTATCTGAATTTTTCTGTTTGTGTAATAATCGTGGTTTTGTAGGCTAAGGCGAATGTGTTTAGAAGAAAAGACATTCTCTCTGCTGATTTATGGTCCACTAATGTGTTTAGAAGAAAAGACATTCTCTCTGCTGATTTATGGTCCACTATTAAGTTGAACCACCGAGCAGTCTTCCTTGTTTTCTTAAGTGACTATTGTCTGCTTTCCTTAATTAGTGATTGCTATATTACTTCTCTAGTTTCTCCACTTTGATCATATCGACTACACTTGATTATATTAGGTCACACGAAGTTATTTTAGGTTATATACCCATCTCACTACTCACCTAAATCTGCTATATCATTTTACTAAAACCTGTGAATCTGAATTTCATACCTAGCTCATACAATATCTAATACAATTTCCCTTACACGTGCTGGCAGATTTCCTTCCCTTACGGACACTGACGAGCCAGGTGAATTTCCTTTAGCAAATATGTAATGTAGTCATGGTCATCATCAGACATTGAATTCAATTTCAATTTCACCATCTGGAATATAACTTGAAGCAGGATCCTCAGAGAATGACCCTAGGTTTTGTATTCCAGTGGCAATGCACCCATGCCACCACCTGTTGCATTACGTCATTAGTTAGTACACATGGCATTGTTGAAGTTCCAATCTTCTATTATTAAACCACTCTCTGAAAAGTTTTTCCTGTTATCTCCAAACTGGCAAGGGTATGATTTTCTAAGTAAACAATCTTGTTGTTGAATTCTCCTGTTAGGTCCCTGAGATGGAACAGTTGACTGCGGTGCTCTTTACTCCAATATAGTGATGATTAATCTACTCTACACTTACTATTTCTATTCATTAATGCTTCCACTTACACAGATATTTGTTGTGTTTCTGGTGCCAGAGATTGCTTTCTCTATAAGACTCACCGTATTACAGGCAAGTTACTTTTCTTGGTTTTCCTTTTCCCTGCTTTGCCTGTCCCACAACTGAGACCTCAGAAACAGAGTCAGCTCTGTGTGCACCTCAGGCAAGGAAATTGTTCACCCGGATTTTCTCCACACAGAACGCAAGTAGAGCTACCACTTAGTTTTCGGAGAGAGTTTATGAGCGGAATGAAATGAGGCTGCAGGGTTCACCGAGCTATATTTAGAGGACACATTCCCAAAAATACATTCTCCTCACAGTGCATGATAACATTGGGGAAGGAAAAGAGGAGGGGCTATGATGCTTAGTACAGTGGATCAGGTGTGGATGTCCCAGTTATAAAGAGTTTTGTTCCTGAAAATCCAGAATAACAACGTATGTTACTTTTGTGGCTGTCAGTAAGTATGACATACATGTTGCCCAACAATTTCAAATGCTAGAAGTTAGTTTTTTGCATTTGTCTCTTTACATTTACCAATGACTTTGACAGTGATTGTGTGTCCTTCATCAAACTTGTCAACAGAACATCTAATATCTGTTGAGCAGGTATCGGACTCTTTGCACTTCGAGGCACTCTCACAACATTTATCATTCTCTCTCAATCTCTCCATTGTCTATCACGTTCTGAAACTATTTCTCAATCTCTCCCCCCGCCCCCCCTCCAACACCCCACTGTAACACTCTCGTTCGTTGTGCGTGATTTCAGTATTTTATGCTGCTCCATCTCTCAATATGATTCTCTCTCTCTCCATCTATTTTCTCCGAAGCTCCCTCATCACCTGCGCTTCGTCCTCATCGTCAGCTCATAGAATGGCTACAATGGAGAAGGAGGTCATTTCCACTCCCACATCGTTGCTGTCTCTCTGCTGGACCAAATGCACTCTTTAAGCCTGGCTCTACGGATTTTCAATCATGAGATAATGACCACCTTCACTTGCAATGACATAATGGAACCTGCCTCCTCTGCGCTTTCATACAAGTAATTCCAGTTTCTTCCCCAAATAAACCATACATTTTCTTCGCTTTTGTTTTTTTTTCCTTTTTTGTCAATCGAATTAATTGAAGATGCCTCCTCTTCTGCCCTCCTTTCCTCGCATTCTCCATTCTCCTATCATAATATCATATCCGTCGTTCTCACTCTGTCGGATGCATCTGCTTAGAAGATCAAACATTTCTCAGTTTAAGCTGTAGTTGCTTCTTTAATTAATTCCCTTTGAAAGATATTTGCCCCGACCCCAGTCGCCAACCTGTCTGAAGGAGGTTGTGATTCAGCAGGCAGAGCTCCTGGGTCTCAGTTGGATGTTCCGGAACAAGCCCCACTTCAGGACAGATTATCCTTTAAATTCAGCTTAAGCTTCAACGTGGTTAAAATTGATTGATATTCAATTTGATCATTCACTGCACTATCGGACACGATTCTCAATAGTAGGGGGATGGTTGTGTGAATATTTGGAAATAAATGGAAACTTGATGTGATTCCCCATGGCAAGATATGAGCAATGCAATGTCCTTGAATGTGAAACAACATCAAACTGGATGTCCTGACGGACAATATCTGTCATCAGTACTACTGCCTTTTTGTTGTAACCAAGAGCTTCAAGCTTTTTCGAGGTCCCATGTACAAAGAATCGAATTGGTTAAAGATTGGCATCTCTGATGCTGTGGACTCCAGGTTGAGGCTGAAATGGATAATCTAGTTGGGAACTCCGGCTACAGACGAAACAAAGCTTTTGGCCTTGACTTCCACGCAGAGGAGCTGGGCACCACGTCATTGCTGTGGGGTTGATTGAGTAATCTTTCTCCCCTTTAGCTTTTGATTGGACACGACTACAAACGTTGACCAGACTGCGGGATCTTGGTCTGATCATTTTGCTGAACATCACAGATCTCTGCCTGTCACGTGCTGTTGAACTTAAATGCATTTCTTTATTCCGGCTTCATTTGCTTAACACCTCATTTTTCCAGGCAACCGTGTGGCTGGTCCTGACACCTTCTCCTGCACTCCTCATGATGGCTTCACGATGATGATTCATCTTCAGACATGCTGGGCGAGAGTTTACAGATACAAGTTGAACAGAATTTTGGCGCTGATGTCCCACAGCATCATGAAAATGTTTTGAGCTGCTGGACCTGTTCTAAATTCATCACATTTTACACAGTATTATTACCACAGCACATGATTGAGTGCAGACACCATGTGACGGTTGGTCCTTGTCAACACCATGACTGTGTGGTTATCAATTTAACGAATAATGAAATTGGGAGATGTTCAAGGGGAAAAGTCACTGAGTACAGCAGACTTCAGCTGTGAACTGAATACAGCAGAGTTCCCTCGGAAAACAGCTGTGAAGCTTTTTTTCCCAGAATATCCCATAGCTGCAGAGGTGCTGCACAGACAATATGCACAAACACCATAGAAAATTACAGCTGAGAAACAGGCCCTTTGGCCCTTCTTGACTGTGCCGAACCATTTTTTGCCTCGTCCCACTGACCTGCACTTGGACCATGTCCCTCCACACCCCTCTCAGCCATGAACCCGTCCAAGTTTTTCTTAAATATTAAAAGCATTTACCAGTTTATCCGGCAGCTCATTCCACACTCCCAACACTCTCTGCGTGAAGAAGCCCCCCCTAATATTCCCTTTAAACTTTTCTCCTTTCACCCATAACCCATGTTCTCTGGGTTTTTTTCTCCCCTATCCTCAGTGGAAAAAGCCTGCTTGCATTCACTCCATCCATACCCATCAAAATCATGTACACCTCTATCAAATCTTCCCTCATTCTTCTGCGTTCCAGGGAATAAAGTCCCAACCTATTCTCTCTGTAACTCAGCTTCTCAAGTCGCGGCAACATCCTTGTGAACCTTCTCTGCACTCTTTCAACCTTATTTACATCCTTCCTGTCACTCGGTGACGAAAACTGTACACAATACTCTAAATTCGGCCTCACCAATGCCTTATATATCCTTTCCATAACACTCCAACTTTGATACTCGATACTCCGATTCGTAAAGGCCAATGTACCAAAGACAACTTTTACGACTCTACCCACCTGTGACGTCACGTTTGGGGAATTCTGTACCTGGATTTTCAGATCCCGCTGTTCAACTGCACTCTTCGGAGTCCTACCATTTACCCTGTATGTTCTACTTTGGTTTGTCCTTCCAAAGTGCAATACCTCACACTTGTCTGCGTTAAATTCCATTCGCCATTTTTCTCGTTGGTCCACATCCCTCTGCAAACTTTGAAAACCTTCCTCACTGTCCACTACACCTCAAATCTTTGTATCATCAGCACATTTGCTGATTCAATTGAGCACATTATCATCCAGCTCATTGATATAAATGACAAACAACAGTGGAGCCAACACCGATCTCTGCGACACACCACTAGTCAGAGGCGTCCACTCAGAGAAGCAATCCTCCACAACCACTCTCTGCCTTCTTCCATTGAGCCAGTGTCTAAGCCAATTTACTACCTCACCATGTACACCCAGCGACTGAACCTTCCTAACTAACTGTTAGTCCACTGGAGCAAGCTGAGAGGGAGTGATTGGAGGCAGTAGTGCTGGTGAGAGATTAATTGAATTGTTTATTTATTTAATTAGTCAGCTAAGTGTGTGTTTTCTTTTGGCCTTTACTTTTGCAGTAGAATTTTTAGTTTAAAGTGAAAACTGGAAGTGGGTTGCTAAGGAGTTTGGGAAGGGTTTTGTAAGCGCGTGAAGTATAAAAGGTAGGCTGCAGTAAACAGCGGGCAGCGTCGGGAGCGGGCAGTGGAGTGTGTGGGAAGCAGAGTGTGAGCTATAAGGGCTTTGGCTCACAGGGCTTCGGCGAAGGCGAGGAAGGTTATTTGTTTTTCTTCTGTTACACCCCCTTTTTTGTTTTATCTCCCAAAAACTAAAAAGGACACAGCTGGTATGAGTGGGAGGCCAGTATACTGCATTCGGTGAGGGATGTAGGAGTTCCTGGAGACAACTTGCCTCTCGGAAGTCCATATCTGTGCCAGATGTGTGGAACTGCAACTCCTAAAGGATCGTGTAAGGGCGCTGGAGCTGAGGCTCGATGAACTCAGTTTAGTTAGGGAAAATGAGAGATTAATAGATAAAAGTTATAGTCAGGTAGTGACATCAGGGTCTCGGAAGGAAGACACGTGGGTCACAGTTAGGAGGGGTAATAGTCAGAAGGGTGATGTGCCAGAAAGTGCCCCAGTAGCAGTCTCCCATAAAAGAAAGGGATGGGCAACAGATGGGAGAAGGGAAGGAGTGAGGAGTCTGTGGAGGGATCCCCTGTGGTTGTCCCCCTCCAAAATAGGTATATTGTTTTGGATTCTGTGGAGGGGAATGACCCTCCAGGGGTAAGCCACGAGGACCAGATCGCCTCCACGAAGACAGGCTCAGGGGTCCGGAAGGGAAACAAGGGGTTTAGGAGAGCGATAGTTGTGGGGGACGCAAAGGTTAGAGGCACGGACAGGCGTTTCTGTGGGAATGAACGAGAATCCAGGATGGTAGTCTGCCTCCCTGGTGCCGGGGTACTGGATGTCTCCGAGAGGGTAGGAAGCATATTTAAAAAGGAAGGTAGTCAAACGGATGTGATTGTACATACTGGTGAAAATGATGTCGGTAGGAAGAGCAGGGGGTTCATACGAGACAAATTCAGGGAGTTGGGTGCTAGGCTAAAAAGTAAGACCTCCAGGGTAGCAATCTCTGGACTGCTCCCTGTGTCTCGTGCAAGTGAGGCTCGGAACACGGAGATTCTACAGTTGAACGCGTGGCGAAAGGACTGGTGCAAGAGGGAGGGTTTTAAATTCATAGATAACTGGGAAATCTTCAAGTCAGGATGGCAACTGTACAGAAAGGATGGGTTACACCTTAACTGGAAGGGAGCAAATATCCTGGCTGGGAGTTTTGCCAGAGTGTTTCGGCAGGAATTAAACTAGTGTGGCAGGGGGGTGGGGAACATAACAGTAGGTCAGTAAACACTGAGGCTGGGGTTGAGCTGGGGGCCAGAGCAAGGCTAGCTAAGAAGAGGAGCACTCTGGAGGAGGATGACCTGAGTGGGCCTGGAGGTCTGGAGTGCATCTGCTTCAATGCGAGGAGCGTAACGGGTAAAACAGACGGACTTAGGGCCTTAATGCTTATGCGGAATTTCGATGTGGTTGCAGTGACGGAAACCTGGTTCAAAGAAGGACAGGACTGGCAGCTGAATATTCCGGGGTATCAGTGTTTTAGGCGAGACAGAGGAGGGGCTAAAAAAGGTGGGGGAGTAGCGATATTAGTTAAGGAGCATATTACCGCGGTGCAGAGGGTAGACAACTTAGAGGGGTCATGTATTGAGTCGCTGTGTGTGGAACTCAGAAACAGGAAGGGTGCAGTCACGATGCTGGGGGTGTACTACAGACCACCCAACAGCCCACGGGAAGTGGAGGAAAGGATATGTCAGGAGATTCTGGAGAGGTGCAGAAAAAATAGGGTTGTTGTAGTGGGGGACTTTAATTTCCCTGGCACAGACTGGAAAGTGCTGAGAGCTGGGGGTCCGGACGAGGAGGAATTTGTAAAATGCGTACTGGAAGGTTCTTTGGAAGAGTATGTAGATAGCCCGACTAGAGAGGGGGCTGTACTGGACCTTGTTCTGGGAAATGAGCCCAGTCAGGTCTTCAAAGTTTCGGTAGGGGAACATGTGGTAAATAGTGACCACAACTCTGTTAACTTTAGGATAGTAATGGACAGGATGAGTGCTGTCCTACGGGCAGGGTGCTAAATTGGGGGAAGGCTAACTATAGCCGGATTAGGCAGGAATTGGTGGATGTTGATTGGGAGAGGATGTTCGAGGGTAAGTCCGCGTCTGGCATGTGGGAGTCTTTTAAGGAACTATTGATAAGGCTGCAGGGTAGGCATGTGCCTGTAAAAAGGAAAGATAGGAAAGGTAGGATTCGAGAGCCGTGGATAACCAGGGAAATTGAGGATCTGGTTAAAATGAAAAGGGAGGCGTACGTTAAGTCCAGGCAACTGAAAACAGACGGAGCTCTGGAGGAATACAGAGAGAGTAGGAAAGAACTCAAAGGGGAAGTTAGAAGGGCAAAAAGAGGTCACGAGATGTTCTTGGCAGGCAGGATTAAGGAGAATCCTAAGGCATTCTATTCATACATTAGGGACAAAAGAGTTGTCAGGGAGAAAATCGGACCTCTCAGGGACAAAGGAGGGGAATTATGCATAGAACCCAAGGGAATAGGGGAGATCCTAAATGAATACTTTGCATCGGTATTCACGAAGGAGAGGGGCGTGTTAACCGGGAGTGTCTCGGAGGGAGGTGTTGACCCGTTAGAGAAAATCTCCATTACAAGAGAGGAAGTGTTAGGTTTTTTAGGGAACATTAAAACTGACAAAGCCCCAGGGCCTAATGGCATCTATCCTCGACTGCTCAGGGAGACGAGAGATGAAATTGCTGGGCCTCTGACGGAAATCATTGTCGCTTCTTTGGACACGTGTGAGGTCCCTGAGGATTGGAGGATAGCGAATGTGGTCCCGTTGGTTAAGAAGGGTAGCAGGGATAACCCAGGAAATTATACGCCGCTGAGCTTGACGTCCGTGGTAGGGAAGTTGTTGGAGAGGATTCTTAGAGACAGGATGTATGTGCATTTAGAACGGAACAATCTCATTCGTGACAGCGAGCATGGTTTTGTAAGAGGGAAGTCGTGCCTTACAAATTTGGTGGAGATTTTTGAGGAAGTGACAAAAACGGTTGATGAAGGAAGGGCCGTGGATGTCGTCTATATGGATTTCAGGAAGGCATTTGACAAAGTCCCACATGGCAGGTTGGTTAAGAAGGTTAAGGCTCATGGGATACAATGAAAAGTGGCTAGATGGGTGGAGAAATGGCTTGGCCATAGGAGACAGAGGGTAGTGGTCGAAGGGTCGTTTTCCGGCTGGAGGTCTGTGACCAGTGGTGTTCCGCAGGGCTCTGTACTGGGACCTCTGCTATTTGTGATATATATACATGATTTGGAAGAAGTTGTAACTGGTGTAATCAGCAAGTCTGTGGATGACACGAAGATGGCTGGACTTGCGGATAGCGAAGAGCATTGTCGGACATTACAGCAGGATATAGATAGGCTGGAAAATTGGGCGGAGAGTCGGCAGATGGAGTTTAATCCGGATAAATGCGAAGTGATGCATTTTGGAAGAAATAATGTAGGGAGGAGTTATACAATAAATGGCAGAGTCATCAGGAGTATAGAAACATAGAGGGACCTAAGTGTGCAAGTCCACAAATCCTTGAAGGTGGCAACACAGGTGGAGAAGGTGGTGAAGAAGGCATAGGGTATGCTAGCCTTTATAGGACGGGGTATAGAGTATAAAAGCTGGAGTCTGATGATGCAGCGGGTTAGGCCACATTTGGAGTACTGCGTTCAGTTCTGGTCACCACACCACCAGAAGGACGTGGAGGCGTTAGAGAGATTGCAGAGAAGGTTTACCAGGATGTTGCCTGGCATGGAGGGTCTTAGCGATGAGGAGAGATTGGGTAGACTGGGGTTGTTCTCCTTGGAAAGTCGGAGAATGAGGGGAGAACTAATAGAGGTGTACAAGATTATGAAGGGTATAGATAGGGTGAACAGTGGGAAGCTTTTTCCCAGGTAGGAGGTGACGGTCACGAGGGGCCACGGTCTCAAGGTGAGAGGGGCGAAGTATAACTCAGATATCAGAGGGACGTTATTTACACAGAGGGTGGTGGGGGCCTCGAATGCGTTGCCAAGTAGGGTGGTGGAGGCAGGCACGCTGACATCTTTTAAGACTTACCTGGATAGTCACATGAGCAGCCTGGGAATGGAGGGATACAAACGATTGGTCTAGTTGGACAAAGGAGCGGCACAGGCTTGGAGGGCCGAAGGGCCTGTTTCCTGTGCTGTACTGTTCTTTGCTCTTTGTTCTTTGTTAACCTCCCACAAGAGATAAGAGAATTGAAAATTTGATAAACAAACTAGGACGTAGATAACATGGAGAATTTGAATCATAAAACCATTGTTAGCGCGAGTGAACAGATACCACACCACTCGCACCCAGAGCCAAGATTGATAGCAGCACAGTTTATTATAGTGTTTTACGTCGACGGAGGTACAATCAGGACACAGACAAGACAGTCCCGAAAAGTACTCTGCTTGCCTGCCAAAACGGAGTACAGTTATAGTAACGATCTGTTTTGATATGTAAATGGTTTGTGAGTGGTTTCCTGATATAATCATTCTGTTTCAATAGGTTTGTGGGTGTGGAGTTTGATGTGTAAATGGTTTTCTTTTATAGTTATCCCGTTAATGGGTTTTCTGGTCTAGAGTTTTAATATGTAAAGTTTGGTTTAAGAGTGTGATAATTGCTTTATGTCTCTGAATTCCTTTGGACAATGGGTGTTTGATGGGATGTCAGGAAGTTTTCCAGGTCTCATGGTATTTTCTGAATAGCATATTGATGCGAGTTCCTGAGTCTTTGTCAACCTGGTTTCTGTGTTTAAAAGATGTCTGCTTGCCTTACTCACACCTTTCTGACTGAATGCTGTCCTGTTTTGCTTCATTTATCGAGTTATAGTTTAAGAAATATTCTAATCCTAATACCCACAAAATTTATGCCCGCCTACAGTCCCCCCTTTCGGTCAAAAGTGAATTTTTGTTGTTTATTTCCTTTTCACTTTTCTAACCGATCTTTCTCCCCTTTATTATATTTTGTGTCCGGTGCTTCCTGCCTCCGTACGCTGCAGTCGTACAGTTTAGGGAAGTCCCGGAGTTTGTCAAATCATGTGTAGGCGGGAGTAATCATCCCGCTTGGTTACCTGCCCCATCATACCAATTGTTCTAACTAAGTTCTTATGTGCTTTCATTCTCTTCCGCTGGCGGTAGGTGTAACATGTAGCCAATCCCCAGGAAAGGGCTAAGATGAGTTGGATGACCACCAGTGTGTGCGATGTAATTCGGACCCAGGGGTGGATGTTTACATTTAGACCCCAGTCCCACACCTTCTGTACCCATGTTTGACTTCGTAACGCCGTCTCGGTATCTTGTTCCAAGGTTTTGATGTGTGACTGTAACCGGTGGTATAATCGGACGGAGTGTCCTACTTTAAGTCGGAGCTCCCTTAGGACTTCGGTCAGGTGTGGGATGGGGGCTTGCTCGGGTTCTTGGTAGTCTCTTAGGTTGTCTTTTAGGGGGTCTGTGGCATTAAAGGCTATGGTCTGCCTATTTCGGATATTGGTGATGTGAGCTTGACCTATAGTGACTGGCTTGCGAGGGGTAAAACAGAAGTTAGGGTCGGGGATTGGGCATGTTAATCCGTTATATGTGAATGATGTACGTGTGGTAGCTACACAGTATCTGCCCCGCCCCCCGTATCCTGCCCGGGCGAAATGTGGGTCTATGGGTATAATCTCTAAGGTGCAGCCCTGTGTTCGGTTAAACCCACATTCTGCTGCCTCTCCTTGTCTCAGTGGGTGAGGACAGATGGTGACCTCTCCCCTCTGCTTGCACCCTGCGAGAGAAACACTGGACATTATGCCATGTTTGGAGATGGCCATGTTTTCGGTTATGTGGTAGCGGAGGGAAGCATTGCCCCTAACAACACCAATATTTTCAATTCGGAAGATGGGGAATGGTCCAGCGTCCGGTGTGACCGTTGGAATTAGCAGAACCATTCCTATCCCGGTGCCCTCACTAACCTCGCAGACGGGGATTACTGGATATACTCGTGTCATCCCCTTCAGGGTCCGGTCATCCAGCACCCCCTTCTGATCTGGGAGTTGCGCTAGTTGGGCGCTGTCGATCCAATCGGGCACTTCCCCCCTGTGTACCTGGTCCAAATTGTGTCGTATTTGTGCCACCATCCACTGACCATATGCATGGCATAACTGTCCCTGTTGTACCCGGGCAGTGTCTTCCCTTTCCCTGTCTATGAGGCGATTGATAGTTCGGGCATGTGCTTCTAACACTGCAATCCCATCTAGTTGGATATGGGCGCCCGCTTCCCCTAAGAATGCTTGTTCCACCTGCTGGTCTAATGACCGCTGTAATATGTTTTTCATTACCCCTTTCAGCTGTTCAATTTTACTGTTGAGGCCCTGGATGTCAATGGAGTTAATCATTGTGTCTCCTGTATTCAGCCCTGTGAGCATATCATTGATAATACCCCGTTTGCTTCGGTATGTGTTGGTGTTTATGTTTCCCCTGTAGTGTGTGGCCCCCATTGCGTCAATGGCCCGTTTTATGGTCTCTCTCTCTAACATCTGATACAAGTTCTGTACCCGTTCTGAGCAATGCCTGGGTACCTGGATTCCTGAAATGTCGATCAGGACAGGTACCACCTCATGTTTTACGTTGTCGTACACAATTTCCCCCTCGTTCCACAATACCAGTCCTCCCTCCGGTCCCCTGCTTTGCAAGGGACAGGGTAAGATTTCGGGCCTTGTCGTGGGGGCCCGCGTTGGAAGCGGTGCAAAACATACATACAATGAGACTGCGGGAGCCTCAACAAGTCCGTAACAGCCGCAAATGTCCATGTTTGAATTCAAAGTGTCCTGTGGTCGGGCCTCTTGTGGGTTGTCGGGGAGGGCGCAGAGAGTCCCAAAAACGCACTGGTCTCTGTTCTGGAGGTCCCGCTGTTGAATGCATGTTCGGAGTCCTTCTAAAGTGCAAGTGAAGCAGATCTCGTTGATACCCGGGTAAACTTGTAGCCATGCGTTAAGATAAGTTCTACTGTTCATAGGGTCCGGTCCAGCTGGCACACAGAGTGCCTCGGATGTGTTGAAGGCTACCCCGTGGAATCGCGGGTAGATGGGGTGTTCTTCGGGTGCCACACTCGTCAGGAAGGTCGCCGCGAGGATCATCCTCCAAGTGGTCCACATGGTTCTGGAGAGGGGTTGGGGGAGGATATATAAAACCTGGTGGCCGCCAGTCGTTAGGTTCATATTAGGTGATGAACTTGTCTTACTTATCTTATTCTTATTTCTATCTACATATATACATTCATGCCTCGGTTGGCATATAGTTCCTTTAGTGTTGGAAAATAAAGGTTGTTATTTCGATTTCCGCTGTAAGGACAAAGATGGTTAAGGGCCAATACGTGGAGTGGACGGAGCATCCTCTGTCCTTTCAGTCAGTCTGCTCTGTCCTCTTTCCCCGTGGTGATAGGATTTTAATTGCGACCAATGTTTCCATCGGCCTTTTCCTTTCACATCGACACACGCACATGTATCGCTGGTAAGGATAACCTCGTGGGGTCCCATCCATTTCGGTGCACACCCGGGTCGGTCTGGGGCATATCCGAATCAAAACCCTATCCCCTACTCGAGGGAGGGTGGGGGTATGACTGACATTTTCCTTTTTAGCCTGGTCTCTAATGGCTTGCTGGTCCCTGGCTGTGTGGTGCAGGTCTCGGAGTTGTGAATCTAAGTGTTGCACATATCGTTTGAGCTTGTCCCGGAGGGGTGTCATTTCTTCCCCTCCCACGGCGATGTTTTCGGGGAGTCGCATTGCTCTCCCGGTCATTAGTTCGAACGGGGTGAGCCCTATGGTTCGACCTGGGGTGGCCCGTAGGCGCATCAGGATACAGGGAAGGACATCTACCCACCCCTGACCTGTTTCTGCGATAGTTTTTGCTATCGTGTTCTTGAGGGTGCGATTCATTCTCTCTACCATTCCAGCACTCTGGGGGTGGTATGGTATATGGAACCGCTGTCGGATCCCTAAGGTTTTATATGCGTGTTTCATTACCTGGCCTGTGAAGTGTGTCCCCCCGCTGCGGTAATGAATCCGCGCCTATTCCATGCTATCATATAGTCGTGAACCACCCCGAACGCATATTGACTGTCCGTGTATATGTTTACCCTTTTGTCCCTTCCTGCGCTAAGGGCCTTTGTTAATGCTATAAGCTCGGCCACTTGAGCAGAGGTCTCCCCCCTTTTACCAATCGCTGGATAGGTTCTGCTATGGATGCAAACTGATCGATGAAATTCCGACAGTAATTAAAGAGTCCCATTACCCTACGCACCCCCCTAACTGTGTTCGGACGGGTCATGTTGGCAATTGCTGTTTTTTGGTCCGTGGGAAGGGTTTTCTTTCCCTGACTTATGTAATGCCCCAGATATCGGACCTCTGGTTTTGCGAGTTGTGCTTTGGTTGGGTTAACCTTAAATCCTGCTGTTTGTAAGCCCCGCAGGATTACTGACAGGGCTCCCAAATGCCCCGTCGGGTTAGTGGAGGCGATCAAGATGTCATCCACATATTGGAGAAAAGCGCTCTCATAGGGGGATAAGTTACAATTTTCGAGGGCTTTGCTCATAACCCGGTGGAATATGTTGGGGCTATTGTGGAATCCCTGGGGGAGACGGGTCCAGGTGTACTGTCTGCCTCCACAGGTGAAGGCAAACTTCTCCTGGGAGTCTGGGTGGAGTGGAATTGACCAGAATCCGTTTGCTATGTCGAGCACGGAGAAGATACAATATTCAGGTCGCAGTCCGTTAAATATAGTGGCCGGGCTCGCAACGATAGGGTGTTCCTTTGGGGTGACCTTATTCAGGGCGGTATAGTCAATGGTTAGTCGGTAGTTCCCGTCTGGCTTACGGACGGGCCACATCGGGGAATTTGTGTGGGACACGGTGGGTCTCAGTATGCCCCGTTTAACCAAAGCCTGGACGATTGTTTCGGTTGCCTGTAACGCCTCGGGTTTTATGGGATATTGTTTATGAGGGGCATGGGCTGGTCCTTGTATTTGTAAAGGAAGGATTGTGACGAGACCGCAGTCTTGCTTGCCTGTAGCCCAGACCCGGGGTAGTGCTTGACATAAGAGTCCCACTAGTCCCTCCTTCTTCCAGTCTCGGGCCGTCGGAGCCGGAGCCCCCATGCCTATGGCTGCTACGTTCTTATTAGGGACCCAGCATCCTTGGATCCCGCTCTTGTGTTCTTTCCTTGCCGTCCACAGCAGGCGCTTATTGAAAGCGTCCACCACTGCTCCTAACTCTCCCAGGAGGTCTATTCCCAAAATTGTCCCTTCTTCATTTGGGCCCACCCAGAAGTGTACGGGAGTATGATCCCCTCTACCTCAAGTAACACTGCTTCGCTCTGATATGCTATAGTCCTATCCCCCCCTATTCCTACTACTACTATGGAACGGTGGGTGGTGGGTAGTGCCATGTTGGTGAGGGATATCGAAGCCCCCGTATCTATTAATATTTTGCATCGCCGGCCCCCTAACGATGCATTCACCCAGATACGGGGGTCCGTTCCCGGGGCGGGGGCCGATGCCACTCATGCAAATTTTTGTGCCGCCAAGGTTTGTATAATGTCCAGCAGCTGCTGGTGGCTGAGGTGCGCTGGGTCCGAAACCACCTCATTCTCCCTTATATCTGGGGCGCTTGCCGGGGTTTTCTCCAGTCTCTTCGGGGGCGCTCTGTCTCTCCTTGGGATCCTTCTGTCTTTGCAGGTAGATTCGGTGTGTCCGATTCTGCCGCACTTATTACCTGTATTAGGAGGGTGCGGGATCATAGCTCGGCATTCCCTTTTGAAATGGCCTAATTCCCCGCACCTGTAGCAATTTCCTCCTTCAGTTCCTACCGCTGATATCCCTACTCTGGCGCCCTGTGTTTTCCTTTGCTGGTTGTCTACAGTGACAGCCCAGTTTTCTAATTCATTGAAGGTGTTAAAGTTTACCAATCCTGTCTTTAGGATAGCTTGGTGTGCTGGGCTCAGCCCATCCCTATATAACCGGAGGAATGCCGGGTTCTGTCTATCTGCATCTGGCATTCCTCCGTGGGCTACAAAGGCATCGAATTTTCGTCGCCCGTATTCCTGAGCCCCTTCCTCCTTTTTCTGCGTTACTCCTACTATTACACTCCAACTCACGGGGACCTCCCCCATGGTCAGGATGATATCGTTTTTAAAGCCTGTCAGAGCCTGTTCCTGCTCCCGGCGGCTCCCGTCTAGGTCTGCACACCAAGTCCCATTCTGGTGTTCTGCCCGGAGCCGAGCCCAGTGATTCTCGGGCATCTTGGCTCTTACTAACCCTGCTAAATCTCGGTTGTGTAAGTTGTGGCACAGTTGCATCCCTTTCATCTTTTGCCAAAAAATTACGTTACTGTGCCTGGGCTGCAGGGTTGGGAGCTTTTCTAGTAATTTCATAGTGTCCCCTGGCGAGAGTGACACATAAGTCATTTTAATTTGGGCCTGCCTTCCTCGCCCGTCTCTCCCTTGTCCCCCTGGGATACATTCGATCTTAAGAGGTGCTGCTTTGGCGTTTGGGGGATCGGTGGTTACCGGGGGACTCCCCCCTGTTTTAATCATGCTTTTAATTAGGTTCTTGTTTTTATCTGCTAGATAGCGGGTGAGGGACCCTTCCGGCCCCCATTCAAAAATGGTCTCAATGCTATCCATGTCGAATCTCTTATCTAAGATCAGTGGTGTACTAATCCTGGTTTGGTGCTTCCCACAGATACTTGTGTAGGTATCCCTGGGGTTCCTGGTTTGGTGTTTCCACTGTCAGTACCTTTAAACCTTCAGCAGTAACACGCAGAACCCGTCCTGCATGTAACGGGGAGATCACCGCTCACAGAGACAGGGGGGGCTCTGACCACGACTACAGGGGCCGGGGGCCACTCTTTCCTGACCAAATCCTACCGCTAAATCAATCCACAGAGGCTCGCCGTTTCCCTATCTCCCCGGGAATCACCCTGACCTGGGTGCGGACAAGCGTGGGATTGACCGCAGGTAGGAGTTCCCCCGGCGTGTAGCCGTTCTTTCGCGCTACCAGAGGTCTCCTGCTTGTAGTGCCCGAAGCACTCACAGAGGCTCCAGACTTTGTAGCGCCCGGACATGTAGCAGACTCCTCGCGGATCTGTTTCCAGTGGCCCAGACTTTCGCGCCTGCAGAGGTCCTACCCGACTTGCAGCGCCCGGACTTAAACCGAACTTCGTGAGTCCGCGTTCATTGGCCCTAACCCTGGACGTCCTCCCGGCCTCCCGGCCACTTAACCCTTGTCTTCCTTAGGTACCTTTTGGGTCAGCTAATGTCTGGTCGGGTCCGCTGTCAGGGATACGCGGAATGCAACAGTACACAATCAATTACAATTCGCGACCCCGCTCACCCGCCCAAAGAAGAACCTACCCCGCTGTGCAGCTCTCGATCGGGCTCTGTTCACAAGTTCAGATCGCGGCAGCCGTGGAACACCGCTGGCACTGGGAATTCCCGCGGACTTTAAATGAGTAAAGATACTCACCCAGTGTTTGAGAGGCGATGTTCCAGCGGCGGTCACGATCCCGGACGAGCCCCCAATTGTTAGCGCGAGTGAACAGATACCACACCACTCGCACCCAGAGCCAAGATTGATAGCAGCACAGTTTATTATAGTGTTTTACGTCGACGGAGGTACAATCAGGACACAGACAAGACAGTCCCGAAAAGTACTCTGCTTGCCTGCCAAAACGGAGTACAGTTATAGTAACGATCTGTTTTGATATGTAAATGGTTTGTGAGTGGTTTCCTGATATAATCATCCTGTTTCAATAGGTTTGTGGGTGTGGAGTTTGATGTGTAAATGGTTTTCTTTTATAGTTATCCCGTTAATGGGTTTTCTGGTCTAGAGTTTTAATATGTAAAGTTTGGTTTAAGAGTGTGATAATTGCTTTATGTCTCTGAATTCCTTTGGACAATGGGTGTTTGATGGGATGTCAGGAAGTTTTCCAGGTCTCATGGTATTTTCTGAATAGCATATTGATGCGAGTTCCTGAGTCTTTGTCAACCTGGTTTCTGTGTTTAAAAGATGTCTGCTTGCCTTACTCACACCTTTCTGGCTGAATGCTGTCCTGTTTTGCTTCATTTATCGAGTTATAGTTTAAGAAATATTCTAATCCTAATACCCACAAAATTTATGCCCGCCTACACCATGGAGCCGTGTTTTTATTTTAATAACTGCATATGATCTTTGGTCAAACCATGTAGGGACTGTTACTGGTTAACTATGCATGCAAACGTTGCAAAAGTGAAAAAAAATAATCAACACTATTAACTGTTACTACATGTCAATTATTTTGAACAATTATTTAGTGGTGATAGGCATGCACAAATCTATTGTATAACAACGAATTCGTGATGCAATGTGTCGATCAGGAAATCTGTATGTCGACACATACCAAATCTCAGCAGGCTCCGGCACCTCCTATTTTTCAGAAAACACGTCACTATTTCCTTCATCCAGCCCACGCCGCAATCTGTCCTGTCTTCCTGGCTCACCTGCTATTAAGTTTGCCTCACTGCCCTCTAATTTAATGGACTGGATGGGCCGATCTGGATTCGTGCGTTGCAATGACACTGTGAATCTACATGCATTGGGATTTCAATTGTATCTCAGTTTTGGCTTGGGCTAAACAACGCTCATACGGACAGGAGTGGAATCAGAGCTGCTGCTGGTCAGAATGCAATATGTGTGTGTGTCGGAAATTCCATCTTGATCATTTGAGTTTTTATAATCATTTGGTCATTTTGATCTGTTCGTCAGTCCGTTAAGTATTTGCCTGGGACATGGAACTGACTGAAGACCAGTTGCCAGTCGATCTGGCAGCCTTGAGCAAGGTGTCAGAATCTGTCAGTAACGAATCAACCCCAGCATATTATCCAACATCTCACTGCCCGATTCTGCTGACAGTCCACAGTTTACACCCAAACGTTGCTGGTTTTAATAAATGAAAGCTGCTTTGTGGGTTTCGGAATGTGGGTGAAAGTTGACGTGAAAGACCAGGTCCTAAGTTTGAACCTATCTGATGATGAGCGTAATTTTAACTTGCCTAGTGAGGTAAAAAGCGGAAGGTTTGCACATTGAACACTTACGAGCTGAATGAACGCAATTTCCTTGTGGCAATACGTGTGGACTGTGCACACACATTTCTATTGAATGCGAGCACTTGGCAGGCTGGCAAACGCAACAGAAGATCAGGTTGTTCTCCACTCCAGGAAGAGGGTAAACTAGCTGTCGGACAGGGCACAGGAGGTTCAGTTGGGAGCGAGTCAAAGAATGAGGGGTACCCCATATTCACATGAGTGAAATACCTCACCCTGTTTGTTCGCCTCTTCCTCCCAAAAGGATATTGCCCTTCATGGTCTCACATCCCTTCCAATTCCACTCCAGAACAAAGTTAATTTGAGTCCGACTCCAAAGACGAATGTTTCCCTTCCCCCTGGAATATGCTGCAAAGAGAACAATGTGCTCGAGCTTTTTATGTAATTAGTATTATTCATTCATGGCATGTGGCTGTCGCTAGATCAAGATTGATTGGACATTGTCATGCTCTTGGGAAGCTGATGCTGAACAGCCTATTTGAACCACTGCAGACCATGTGGTGTACATGTACCTATCGTATTCATAGGCAGTGAATTCCAGGAATTGACCGAGCGACATTGAAGTGAACGGCTTGATATTTTGAAGTTAGAAGGATAATTCGCAAGAAGGTTAATTGCAGCTGGCATCGGCCCCGTGTATCTTATGACCTTTACCACGAACTGGATTTGAAAAGTGCAGTGTAAGGAGGCTGAATGACATCTTGCAGTTCATGTTGCAAACTGGATGTCACTGTGTTTCTGTCGTGAAGGGTATGATTGCTTGTGGCTGCGGTGTCACAGCCCTCACGCTTTTCAAAGCGACAAACTTGAATACAAAGTTTCAAACACTCTGATTGGCTACACATTGAAACACATAAAGGCTAAATGTACTGCTCGACATCCCACCTAAGCCAACGCAGAGCATTGTTCTCTCCAGAACGCGTTGCCCAATTTTTAGTCGCACGTTATTGTTCGCAACTGCCTCGAACTCATGAATTCTCCAAAAGACTTGCGGGAGCAGACACACTCAAGTAGTGTGCTCAAAGCTGTTATTAGGTTGTGAAATGCATGTAGCAGACCGGATGAAATGAATCATATATATCTGAATGCATTGATAAGCAGAGCATCAGGTGGAAGATGTTCAGCCACACATCTAAGTTCCACCATCCATTAAGCTTTAACGTATCCATGACCTGTCTCCACATAACGGTCTTTGTCCCATAATCCTCATTAACATTGAGTAGCAACTGTCTAACTATCTCAGCCTTCAAGTTTAGCATCGACCTATGTTCGTTGACATTTGGGAAAATTGAACATTTCTAAAACTCTTTCTCTGTTCATTTTCTTCCAATATGGCGTGACACCCCCGAGGCAGTAGAGATCATTCCAACCTATCCAATTAATATCAAATATTCCAGAATATTGGCGATGCCTAAAAAATGGGAAGAGTGTGCATGAATTCCCGACATAAAATAATATTAGTTGGGCCCATTTTGCATCAATCTAACGCCGAATGTCGAATTCTGCTTCATGCTAAGAGGTGGAGCGCTTCTCTGTCCCTCCTTCACACTTCTGTGTTGTTCTTATTTCTCCAAAAATCCACGTTACATCACGTTTGCACTTTAAGAAGTGGAAATGAAAATCTGGGGACATTTTGAACATTAAATATATTGGAACATAGGACAATAGACAATAGGTGTAGGAGTGGGCCATTTGGCCCCTCAAGACTGCACCACCATTCAATATGATCATGGATGATCATGCACTACCAGTGTCCCATTGCGCGCTCTCTCCCTTCTCCATGATCCCTTTTAGCTACAAGGGACACATCTTGCTCTCTCTTGAACATTTTTAACGAAGTGCCCCAACAACTTTCTATAGTGGAGAATTCCACAATTTGAAAACTCTGACGGCATTCAAAGTTAATAATCATACAGATGAGCGCGCGTTGGCTTAATTTTGAACACGTTGAAGGGGCAATTCAAAAACTGAGTCCAACGTTAACTGGAATCAAGTCGTTTTTTAAAATATATTTGGATAGACAGATCTTCACAAAGATTGATCTCGGAAACGGTCACCAGCAGACTTTATTGTAATTCGAAGACGAATGAAACAAGTAAGGCACGAACCATTTTATCCATCTTCCTGCTTTCAGAATGCTTTCAAGTTATCCTCACTTTTCCTAGTCATGTAAAAAGATCTTCCACTCAATTAATAATCCATTTCAACCTTTAGGTAACTGTGGCTTCTCCCCAATAACAATTTAGGGGGCGTGTTTCAAGTCATAACTCTGTGTAAAAACAAATCGTGCCATCTTCCATTTAGTTCTTTTGACAGTTTTGTAAATCTACATCTACTAATCTCGTGCTTCGGAACATCTTCAAGGGTCACAATTGGACGAAGAGATCGGAAGCTCTCCCTGGTGTCCTTGGGCCAATAATGATCAATCTTCCATGGAACCCTTCTTCCGCAGTTGAATCACATTGCTATTTGTGGCACCTGACTCTGAGCAAATCAGTTTCCTACATTACAACACTGACATTCATTCGACAGAATATCACCGGATCAGATAACATCTTTAGGCTATGGTGAAATCTCGCTCTCATTCGTATTTATTTCTCTCTCTTGCAAATTTATATGTTTCTCAGTGTTAGAAGTAGAGACTGTTACTATGTTTTATGATAAATTGAAATGTGTCTTGTGATTTCTACTGGAGACATACCTACAAGTAACACAGGATGACTTAACTGTCAACTGGTCCAAGGACGAATCCATGAATATGAATGTGAGGAATGATGCAGATATTCGCAATTTGTGACCAGAATATCAGTCAGTTTCCAAGTCCAAGAAGATAATGCATATATCGAAGACCCCAAAACTTATGTTGATTTCAAGTTATAAAGAGGTGCACTGGAACCTGTCGCTTTCTTTGTGAAATTGAAGACTGTTTTGATGAGTGATAGCACGCAGCCATTTTCAATAATATAGACATTATGACAGTCTGGCCTGCACTTCAAGTTGATGAATATTTGACCATTTTATTCATCACACAATTTCAGCTGGGAGCTCGTGTTCATTTTGTACAGTGAACTCATTGCAGGATAGCATGTCGCTGCAGCATTCACCTGGCGGACCTTGGGGATGAAGGCCAAGGAAGGATCTCATTGTGATTGTTAAGACTGGGAACTAAACAGTGCAGAGATTGAAGCAAATGGGAGCTGCAGATCACTTGCGTTTTTTTCTCAGGTGAAATGGATGTCCACTTAAGCTGCCGAGTAGAATCATAGATTCCAACAGTGCTGAGAGGGACCATTCGGCCCATCGTGTCTGCACTGACCACAAGCCCACCCAGGCCCTTTCCGCACAACCCTATGCATTTGCTCTCGCTAATTCCCCTGACACGAAGAGGGAATTTAGGACGGACAATCTACCTAACTATACACACACATCTTTGGCCTGTGGGAGGAAACCGGAGGACCTGGAGGAAACCCACACATACACAAGGAGAATGTGGAAACTCCACATAGACAGTGACCCACCCAGGAATCGACCACGGGTCCCTTGCACTGTGAGGCAGCAGGGCCACCGTGCCGCCCAGACGGAAGCAGATTTTGGACATCTCGTTGTGAGTACATTTGGGAGGGGTAATATGCTGTTTACTTATAGAAAATTGAATACTAACTGTAAGTTCTCTAATCGTTCTCTTTTTGCATTTGTTACATTAAAATTTATAAAAGATTCCACCACCTTCTGTGAATCACTCTTTCACCATGTAAATGGAGCCTGTAATATTTCAAGTAAACCTTGCAGGCTATACACAGATACTAACACTCTCACACTGCCACAATTCCATTCGTCCTGCCTGTCCCTTTTTGGTCCTTTACTCTGGAGAACCTTTCGTAACAACCCCACAGCAACAATCTTATGCCTCCGCCCCTGTGCCTCCATTATTTTTCGTTGATCCAATTTGCAACGTTTCACGCACTTTCCCAACCACGCTATCCGCACTTGGTCACAGAATCATGGAATGGTTACAAAGAACGAAGTGGCCATTTGTCCATTACTTTCGGTACTGATTCTCCGCTGGTGAAAATCACTGAGATCCATTCCCCCACCCATTTACCATTTCTCAGCAGATAATGTTCACATTCATTTAAGAAGCCACACTGGAATTTGCCTCCACGGCTCTCACAGACATGTCATTCTAGATTTTATATGTTCCCTTTATCAACCAATGTGTTTCTACCTGATTGTCATTGTTTTTTTTTCTGCCAGTCTTCCTAATTTTCAAGTTATTTCCTCTCTTATACGTCCCTCTTTTCCACCCGCTTCACATGTTATTTATCCGTTTCACATTCAAACTATCTTATCCATCTGGCCATGGTGATAAATACTTCTCGGTTGATTCCGTTGTTTATTTTTGTTAAATATTTCCCTGTGAAGCAGAATTGCTCTGTTACTGTCGCCTTCCTGTCTGACGGAGGTTTTGTCTCAGTCGGTAATGTTCCTGTATCTGAGCGTGAAGCTCGGGGTTCAAGCTCGACACCATGATATGTTATACTTGTGTTCTGTTTAAACTCGGAATTGCAAATCTGTCAACATTTCACTCCTTAGAACAGTTGTACTTCATTCTTGAAAGTGTTGAAAAGAAAAGTGTGTCACCGTTTAACAAGGTGTGGGCAAGGAACTGTCCCTGAGTGTGAAACAATCGTTATTATTTCTCTCTGGGGAAATGATGCCTCCTCAGTAACGCTGCTTGAAGGTTTTGTTGAAGTTTCCAGATGCTTTTTGATATGACATAGAGTTATTCAAGTTAGCACGAGTCTGACATAACTGATGCTTAGGAGTTCAAGAGGAGGTCAAGATGGATAATCCACTTGGAAATTTTGGGTGGAGGCGATGAAAATTGTTCAAATTTGTCGAGCTCAATACCACATCATGCAGGATGGGGATCCATCTGAAGGCAACTCTTCACATTTTTTTTCCCGTGGGGCGTAACCACTTAGGAGGTCCAACTGCAGAGCTTTGGTGAACCTCTCATGCAATCCTCATTGAATCAATGTTGATCATTGGACGGGATGGGAATGGATTTAGACGGACATAGTCGGCTTGAGGTTAGTTTGTGCTGAACACAGTTTTGCTGCTGATCGCCCACAGAGCATCGTGTATGTTTTAAGCAGTTCGATCTGCCCTGAATCTATTTCATTGACACAATGCTAGTGCCATACGACAACCGGGAGTGCGTGCTGATTGTGCGGACGTCACTACACTTCACAATGTATTTTCTCTCGTCACCATTGCCATGGCTGTCTCGGAGAGCTACCATTGCGAGAGGTATATTGTTGAGGACAAAGGCAAATAGGTTTTACGCTGTTTTACTTCACTCATCACCCTCCTCTGGCCTATTATGGCGGAGTTCGTTACTTAGTCCCTCAATCAACTCGGTTAGCACTGGTACTTCAGAACCATTTGTGTGACTGACCCACAATCTTATAAACTGAGCATTTTCCCCTGTTCCGCTGCGCCTTTGACGTATTTAGCATGGAGGAGTGAGGATTCAACAGTTGAGGGAGAGTGATGGCGAGGAATCATGTCCCCCATCTTTGCCGTGAAACCATAAGTCAATCTAACGTCCTGATCCATGGCTGAGGTTGTCAAACTAATCCTTCCCCACCGACTGTTTCCCAGTCTGCTGACAACTGTGGCGGGACTGTCCGGCCAGATCGACAGGATCCTATCCAGGGATGATTTTCGGCGAGCCTTGAATATTGTTTCTATTTTGATGACGACATTGGAGGTACGAAATGTACATTTCACTTTCTGACCTCCCCTGCATTCCTGTCACTATGGTGACACATCAATATGAATTCGTAATAACGGCCAATTAGGAATCAGGCGCCCTGATATGTCCTCAGTCATTCTATTTCAGACGAGGAAAGGGCATCCGATTTAGTTTCCTGAGGGAGATTAATGAACGAGGCTCTGGACAAAGACAATTCAAAAATTCAATCGTGAACATTCCAGAAACGTATTGTTTTATTCTGGCAGATTTTCACCAACGCAACACCCAGCAGTTATTTGAAGTCAGTGGCCAATACAATAACTTGGTCGGAATTGTCTTTGTATGTGTCCAGTAACACCAACTGCTTCCTTTGCAGGGTCAATGTATTAATCACTGCGTTCACTGAAATACAGACTGCAATAGCACTCCTCCAGTCGCCCAACTCTAAATGTCGAGAGCTCCCATCTTCTCTCACTGCAGCTCACACCCTAATTATATCGACGCTCGCTCATGCCCGACCTTCACAACCCTCTCCATTTCCTGATTCACCACAGCACTCTCCATCCCGTCATCCAAAGTAAACCCGAATTGATTTCAATTTGCAAATTTGTGAAGGGCTGAATGAATTCATGTGCTACACTGAATCTCTGAATCTATCTGTATTTGCCTTTTGTTGAATGTCAGTGGTTGACGTTATCTGGTGATGAAATTATACTCAACTCAACTGGTTCCTCACTTGTAATTGAGATTTTTTCTAACGGGTCAACACAACTCTCTGAGACACGACCAGTCAACATGTCCTTCTCTTTGTGAATATTGATGCAAAGTATTCGTTTAGGATCTCACCTACTTCCTTTGGTTCTAAGCATAATTTCCCTCGTTTGTCCCAGAGAGGTCCGATTCTTTCCCTAACAACCCTCTTGTTCCTAACGTATGTATAAAATGCCTTAGGATTCTCCTTAATCCTGTCTGCCAAAGACATTTTGGGACCCTTTTAGCCCATCTAACTCCCTATTTGAGTTATTTTCTACTTTCTCTGTACTCCTCCAGTGCTCCATCTGCTTTTCGCTGCCTGGACCTCATGTATGCCTCCTTTTTCTTTTTGAATTGACCCACAATTTCACTGGTTAACCACGGCTCTCGAATCCTACCTTTCATAACCTTCCTCTGTACAGGCACGTGCCTGTCCTGCAGTCCGATCAACTGCTTCTTAAAAGACTACCACATGCCAGATGTGGATTTACCCTCTAACAGCCTCTCACAATCAACAGCCACCAAGTCCTGCCTCGTCCTGTTGTAGATAGCGTTCCCCCCATTGCCACCTTACCCATTGGACAACAAATGTCTTTTTCCATGACTATCCTATAGTTTACAGAATTGTGGTCGCTATTTGCCACGGCTACAGGTGTGAGAGAGGAGGGGAGTGAGCAATTAGTGGTGGGGTCAACTGTGGTTGTCCCCCTCCAAAACAAGTATATTGTTTTGGATCGTGTGGAGGAGGATGACTCTCCAGGTGTAAGCCACAGTGATCAGGTCACTGGCAAACAGTCAGGCTCTGTGTCCCGGAAAGGAAAGAGAGGGATTAGGAGAGCAATAGGGGTGGGGGACGCATCGGTTAGAGGCACGGACAGGCGATGCTTTGGGTGCGAACAGGACTCCAGGATGGCAGTCTGCCTACCTGGTGCTGGGGTACTGCATGTCACCGAGCGGATAGGAGGCATATTAAAAGGGGAGGATAAAGAAACGGATGTCATTGTACACATTGGTGCAAATGACGTAGATAGGAAGAGAAGGGGGATCCTACGAGAGCAATTCGGGGAGTTGGGAAATAGGCTAAAAAGTAGGGCCTCCAGGGTGGCAATCTCTGGGCTGCTCCCAATTCCGAGGGCCAGTGAGGCTCGGAATAGGGAGATAGTACAATTGAACGCTTGGCTAAAGGAAAGGTCCAGGTGGGAGGGCTTCATATTCCTTGATCACTGGGAAGTTTTCAAGAGAGGAGGGCACCTGTACAAGAAGGACGTGTCACAAATAAATTGGAAGGGCACGAATATCCTGGCTGGGAGTTTTGCTGGTGCAGTTCGGGTGGGTTTAAATTAATATGGCAGGGGGTGGGGATCAAAAAATTATGTCTACAAGTGTACAGGCTGGGGACGTGCTTGGTGCCAGGACAAGGCTGGCAAAGCGGAAGAGCACTCCGGGGGAGGATGATATCACTGGGCCTGGATGTCTCGAGTGCATCCACTTCAATGCAAGGAGCGTAGTAGGTAAGACAGACGAACTTCGGGCCTTAATGCTTCCGAGGAATTAGGATGTCGTTGCGGTGACAGAGACTTAGATGAAAGAGGGACAGGACTGGCTGCTGAATATTCCGGGGTACATGTGTGTTAGGCGTGACAGAGGAGGGGCCAAAAGAGATGGGGGAGTAGCAGTATTAGTTGGAGAGCATATTAGAGCGGTGCAGAGGGGGGACAATTCAGAGCGGTCGTGTAACGTGTCACTGTGTGTGGAGCTCAGAAACAGGAAGGGCGCAGTCACTATGTTGGGGGTATACTACAGGCCCCCCAACAGCCCTAGGGAAGTGGAAGAATGGATATGTCAGGATATAATGGATAGTTGCAGGAAAAATAGGGTTTTTGGCGTGGGAGATTTCAATTTCCCTGGTATAGACTGGAAATCGCGTAGGGCTGGAAGTCTGAATGGGAGGAATTTTTAAAATGCGTACAGGAAGTTTCTTTGGAACAATATGTACATAGCCCGAATAGAGAAGGGGCCTCGTAATGTGGAATGAGCCCGGTCAGGTCTTCAATGTTTCGGTAGGGGAACATGTGGCAAATAGTGACCACAATTCTGTTAGCTTTCGGATAGTGATGGAAAAGAATGAGTGGTGTCCCAAGGGTAAGGTGTTGGATTGGGGGAAGGCTAACTTTATTGGGATTCGACTGAAATTGGCAGCTGTTGATTGGGAGAGGCTGTCTGAGGGTAAATCCACATGTGGCATGTGGGAGTCTTTTAAGGAACATTTTAAAGTGCTGCAGGATGGGCATGTATCCATAAGAAAGAAGGGTAGGAAGGGGAGGATTCGAGAACCGTGGATAACCAGGGAATTTGAGGGATTGGTCAAAAAGGGAAGAGAGGCGTATGTTTGGTCCAGGCAGGTAAAAACGGAGGGAGCTCTGGAGGAATGCAAAGAAAGTAGGAAAGAACTCAAACGAGGAATTAGATGGGCAGAAAGGGGTCACGAAATGCCCTTGGTCGACAAGATTAAGGAGAATCCCAAGGCATTTTATTCATACGTTAGGACCAAAAGGGTTGTCAGAGAAAAAATCGGACCTCTCAGGGACAAAAGTGGGGAATTATGTTTAGAGCCCAAAGAAGTCGGGGAGTTCCTAAATGAATACTTTGCGTCGGTATTCACAAAGGAGAGGGATGTATTGACTGGAGTGTCTCGGAGTTGACCCGTTCGAGAAAATTTCCCTTACAAGGGCGGAAGTGTTAGTTTTTTTAGGGAATATAAAGACTGACAAATGCCCAGGGCCTGATGGAATCTATCCAAGGCGGCTCAGGGAGACGAGAGATGAAATCGCTTGGCCTCTGACGCAAATCTTTGTCTCATCACTGGATACAGGTGAGGTCCCAGAGGATTGGAGGATAGCTCATGTGGACCCGTTGTTTAAGAAGGGTAGGAAGGAGAATCCGGGAAATTATAGGTCGGAGAGCTTGACGTCCGTGGTCGGGAAGTTGTTGCAGAGGATTCTTAGGGAAAGGATGTATGCGCATTTAAAAAGGAATAAACTCATTAACGATAGTCAGCATGGTTTTGTGAGAGGGAGGTCATGCCTCACTAACCTGGTGGAGTTTTTTGAAGCAGTGACTAGAATGGTTGACGAGGGAAGGGCCGTGGATGTCGTCTATATGGACTTTGGTAAAGCGTTTGACAAATCCCTCATGGTAGGTTGGTGCAAAAGGTTGGATCTCATGGGATAAAGGGGGAGGTGGCTAGATGGCTGGAGAACTGGCTTGGTCACAGAAGACGGAGGGTGCTGTTGGAAGGGTCTTTTTCCAGCTGGATGCCTGTGACTAGTGGTGTTCCACAGGGCTCTGTATTGGGACCTCTGCTGTTTGTGATTTATAAAAACGATCTGGAAGAAAGTGTAACTGGGGTTTTCAGTAAGTTTGCGCACGACACGAAAATGGCTGGACTTGCAGATAGTGAGGAACATTGTCAGAGGCTACAGAAGGATATAGATAGGCTGGAAAGTTGGGCAAAGAAATGGCAGATGGAGTTCAATCCAGAAAAATGTGTAGTGATGCATTTTGATAGAACACACGCTGTACGATAAATTGCAGAAACATAAAGGGTGTAGATACGCAGAAGGACCTGGGTGTGCAAGTCTACAGATCCTTGAAGGTAACGTCACAGGTGGAGCAGGTAGTGAAAAGGTATATGGCATGCTTGCCTTTAGAGGACGGGGCACAGAGTATAAAAGTTGTGGTCTGATGTTGCAGTTGTATAGAACGTTGGTTCGGCTGCATTTGGAATACTGCGTCCAGTTCTGGTCGCCACACTACCAGAAGGTCGTGGAGCCTTTCGAGGGAGTGCAGAGGACGTTGACCAGGATGTGGCCTGGCATGGAAGGGTTTAGGTATGAGGAGAGATTGGGTATTTGGGGTTGTTCTCACTGGAAAGACGGAGGATGAGGGTTGACCTAATAGAGGTGTCTAAAATTATGAAAGGCATAGATAGGGTGAACGGTGGGAAGCTTTTTCCCAGGTCGGTGGTGACGTTCACGAGGGGTCATAGGTTCAAGGTGAGGGCGCGGGGCGGGGGGGGGGGGGGGGGAGGGAGGAAGGTTTAACACAGATATCAGAAGGACGTATTTTACGCAGAGGGTGGTGGGGGTCTGGAATGCGCTGCCGGCAAAGGTGGTGGAGGCAGACACATTGGGAACGTTTAAGACTTATCTAGATAGCCACATGAATGGAGTGGGAATGGAGGGATACAAAAGAATGGTCTAATTTGGACCAGGGAGCGGCACGGGCTTGGAGGGCCGAATGGCCTGTTCCTGTGCTGTATTGTTCTTTGTTCTATCTTCCCCCACTGAAACTTTGACGACTTGAAGTGGCTCATTCCCCAATACTCGGTCCAGTATAGCACCCTCTCTCGTTGGACTGTCAACATATTGATCCAAAGAACCTTCCTGTACGCTTTTTGTAAATTCTTCCCGTCCAGGCCCCCAGCCCTAAGCGATTTCCAGTCTATGGGAGATAAATTAAAGTCTCCCACTACAATAACCCTATTTTAACCTGCACCTCTCCAGAAATTCCTTACAGATCCGTTCCTCAACTTTCGATGGGCTGTTGGGAGGCCTGCACTATACCCCGAATATAGTGACCGCGTCCTTCCTGTTTCTGACCTCCACACACAGTGACTCATTACCTGACCCTTCCAAATGGTCCACCCCCTGGACCGCTGTAATATGCTCCGTAACCAGCAGTGCTACTGCCCCACCACTCCCAGCCCCTCCGCTGTCTCGCGTAAAACACTTATACCGCGGAATATGCAGCTGCCAGTCCAGTCCTTCTTTTAACCACGTCTCCGTCACTGCAACCACATTCAAGTTCCGCGCAAGCATTAAGGCTCTCAGGTCGTCTGTCTTGCCCGTGACGCTCCTTGCATTGAAGCAGATGCACTCCAGACCTGCAGGCCCACTGAGGTCATACTCCCCCAGAATGCTCTTCCTCTTAGACAGCCTTGTCTTGGCCCCAACCTCGTCCCCAGCCTCTTTGCTTATTGACCACTTGTTCTGATCCCCAACCCCCTGCCACATTAGTTTAAACCCACCCGAAACGCACGAGCAAAACTCCCAGCTCGGATATTCGTGCCCCTCCAGTTTAGGTGTCACCCTCCCTTCTTGTACAAGTGCCACCCTCTCTTGAAGACTTCTCACGAATTTGAAACCCTCACTCCGGCACCAGTCCTTTAACCACGCGCTCAGCTGTACAATCTCCCTGTTTCTAGCCTCACTAGCTTGTAGCACTGGGAGTAGTCCAGAGATCGCTACCCTAGAGGCCCTGCTTTCTAGCCTACTACCCAACTCCCTGAAGTGCTCTCTCAGGACCTCCCTGCTCTTTCTGCCTAGGTCAGTTGCACCAATGTGGACAATTACGTCTGTCTGGTTACCCGCCCCTTTTAGGATGCTTCCTCCCAACTCAGAGACATCCAGGACCCCGGCACCAGGGAGGCAGACTCCCACCCTGGAGCGTCGTTCGCGCCCGGAGAACAGCCTGTCTGTGCCTCTAACTGTTTCATCCCCCTCTACTATTGCCCTCGTAGTCCCCCTCTTTCCCTTCTGAGCCACAGAGCCCGATTCCGTGCCAGTGACCCGGTTACCGTGGCTTACTCCTGGAGGGTCATCCCCCCTCCCCCCACAGTATCCAAAACGGTATACTTATTCTGGAGAGGGATAACCACAGGGGACCCCATCACTGACTGCTCTCTCCCCTCCTCTCTCCTGTCCGTCACCCATCCCTTACTGTTAAGGGGGACAACGACCAGGGTACTCTCTGGTACGTGAACTTTACCCTTCCTAACCGTGACCCAAATGTCTACCTTCCGTGGCCCTGGTGTGACGATCTGCCTGTAACTTCTGTCTATTAACCTCTCATTTTCCCTGATTATACAAAGGTCATCGAGGCGCATTTCTGGTTCACTAACGCAGTCTCTCAGGAGCTGCAGTTCGACGCACCTGGTGCAGATGTGGACTTCCGGAAGGCTAGCCAACTCCATGAACTCCCACATATGACACCGACAGCAACAAACTCGCCTCTCACTCATAATTACACCTTTCTTTAAATTACTGGAAGAACAGAAGGCCTCTGCCTTTTTACGCCGAAGCCCGTTGAGCCAAAGCCCTTCAGCTCTCACTCTGCTCCCTGCTCACTCTGCTGCCCGCTAAATCACTGCCCGCTGAATAGTGCGGCCTGCTTTTAAATCTCCCGCGCGCTTAAAAAAAAACGACAAAAACCCTACCCAGAACATCCTGCGGCCTAATTCCGGTTTACAGTTTTAAACTTTAAAAAAATAAATAAATACTTGAAGCCCGCGAAAACGTAATTTAAATCTCAATTTCTTACCCCAGCACTCCTGATACAAATCGCTCCTCCTTGCCTCGCTGCGGAAGAACAATGAGGACGATCCCCCGAGGTAACTAGCTTTTATTTTAAAAAACTACAAAAATCCCTTCCCAGAACACCCCACGGCCTACGTCCGGTTTACAGTTTCGAACTTCAAAAATAAATAAATAAATATAGCCAGCGGAAATGTAATGTGAAGTTCAATTTGTTACCCTAGCACTCCTGAAACGAATCGCTCCTCATTTGTGTTCCAAGTGAAGGGGAGTGGGATCAGCACAACTTCAAGGAGGTTTCATTGTGTTGTGTGTGGCGGACCGGGATTTAATTTGGCATCGCGATGAGTCACAGTGTTGAGTTACTGGCGGCGCGAGGCTCGGGGTGGCGGGGGGGAGGGTGTTGTGTAGGGGTCTTTCACAACAAATATGAAAAAACACCAGCCAATCTTGGCAGAGTGCTAAGAGAGACACAAAGGAATATGGACATGCTTTCTTGATTTTATTATAATACACGTTTTATAGGTAAGGCTAATGAATTGGGTTTGATTATGAACACATACCGTCATAATTTAATTGCTTGCACACTGAAATTTTTGAGGACGGGGCAGGACAGATAGCTCAACTGGCTGGGGTTAGGAATCTCCAGGCGAGGTTCTTCATGTGTGTTTGGGCTGGGTTTTTCGGGTGGGGTGATGTGGTTGAGAAGAGGGGATGGCTTTGCTGCATTCACCAAGGGCTCAATTGTTGCAGCGAGGAGGGAGAATATTCAGAAGTGTCCTCATTTGTAGACACGTAGGATTCAAACTCAGAAATGAGTCATTCGCATTCCTCATTCGGGCGAGGTGGGGCTGTGGCGTGGAAGAATCTGGGCGGGTGGGTGGTTCTCTAGGGCCCCAAGCACGCATCGATTGATAGACGAGCATTTATGTTAGATAGCGATCAACGTCCAAGTTTCAGTTAATCATATTATTTAATTTCCATGAGAATCTCCAATATTATTTCAGACAGCCAAGATAGGGGAAAGGTTGGGATGTGTGTGCGTGTGCGTGCGTGTGCGCGAGTGTGTGTACGTGTGTGTGTGTGTGTGTGTGTGTGTGTGGAGGGCGGGGGGGGGTGGGGGGGCTGAGTGGGTGGGGGGGGGGGATTTTGGAGGTGGCTCTGAATTCGTGAAGTACAGCCAGGAGAACTTCTTGAGACATTGCATCGAAAGTGCCTCAAGATTTGGCATTGGAACAATATCAGCAAATGGAGGTTGGCAGGTGGTACATGCTTCAGATCGTCCATGTGAAACACAATGTTGAAATAAATTTCAACAGTCCTCTCCCACAATACCGACTGGGTGATCCATATCGGGTCGTCTTAAATTCTGTAGCATTAGAGATGAAGATCTACAGCCGAGTGGATTCATTCTACGTGTTATAATGATACAGCTGGATGCTGGTGGAGACAGCCTGCAGGAAGCAGTAATGAAGAGGTAGATTGTCCCCACAGAGAGACACTAAGATCTGTTTTCATATTCAGGGATAACCCCAGACCAACGCCGGCATCTCCACTTCATATTCAGGGACACCTCGTTCCTCATAAGTTATAAAAGAAAGTCCGCATGAGGTTTGTTCTATTCCTCACATTTGTACAGCCTTGTCCAACGTTTCAAACTAGTGAGCCACCTCTGGAAAGGTTACAGATTGGATTTTCAACATGTTTGAAACATTTTCACGATGTACCTGTCAATATCACAATCAAGGTGAAATACTGAGGAACGAAGTGTGGCATACAATTACATTTCTGACTCACATCCTTACCCAGCTTCACCGTAAATGTATCCATAGAGTCATCTGAAACACTCCTCTTGGGTAGAAGGTTGAACATTCTCACCACTCTCTGGTCAAAGACGTTCCTCTTAATTCCTTCATGTCACTGCGATGTCGACAGCACCGAGATTGTAACTCCAGACCACAAGTGGAAAACTTTCGCTACTTCCAGCACATGAGAATTTTTCACATCTTAGTCGGAAAAAAAACAATTCGTGCTATGCAGTGTTGAAACCTACTACACTGCACAAAGGTGATTTTGATGCGCATTGTCACATTAAGTCATTCATTCCCCGACCTCGGCAGGTGACCAGAAACATCCTGCGATATCACATAATTTAAGAACAATTCAAACGGGGATAGGGTGACGAGGTTTGAGGGAAATAAGTCGATAATCTATTTCAGTGGGGTTTTAACACCACGGCAAATGACGGTTTGATTAATATGAGCTGGATTCTAATGGCCCGAATTGGAGGAGGAGAGAGAGCTTGCTGAACAGTTGGACTGAATAAGATTGCAGAGATAGAGAATTGGCAAGGCCATGGTTAATTTGAAAGCAAGCATGAGACTTTGAATGTTAATTTATTGAACGGACATGAACCAAGATAGATCCGTGGACAAGGAGTCCATGCGTGAACAGGACTTGGTGAGAGGAAAGACATTTCAGCAGCGATTCAGAAGGTGTATCTTTACGGAGCCAGGCGATCATTTGGATGGTCGTGTATACAGGTAACCAAGGGTTGGGTTTGGATTGCAGCGACTGATGAGACAAGACAATAATATTATGGAGTCATGCTGTAGAGCTTGGAGTACAGTAAGAGTTTTAACAACACCAGGTTAGAGTCCAACAGGTTTATTTGGTAGCAAATACCATTAGCTTTCGGAGAGCTGGTCCTTCGTCAGATGGAATGGAAATGTGTTCTGAAACAGGGCACAGAGACAGAACATCAAGTTACAGAATACTGATTAGAATGCGAATCCCTACAGCCAACCAGATCTTAAAGACACATAGAATGTGAGTCGAGGGAGCATTACGCACAGGTTAAAGAGATGTGTATTGTCTCCAGGCTTTGATCTTTATGTCGTCATTGTCTACATGAAGAGTGCCAGAAGACTGCAGTGTAGCAAATGTTGTCCCCTTGTTCAATAAGGTGAGTAGAGACAACCCTTGTAATTATAGACCAGTGAGCCTTAATTCTGTTGTGGCAAAAATTTGGAAAGTATTATAAGAGATAGGATTTATAATAATCTAGAAAGGCATAATTGGATTAGTGATAGTCAACATGGTCTTACGAAGGGTAGGTCGTGCCTCACAAATCTTATTGAGTCTTTGAGAAGGTGACAAGAAAGGTAGATGAGGGTAAAGCGGTTGATGTGGTGTATATGGATTTCAGTAAAGCGTTTGCGAAGGTTCCCCACGGTAAGCTTTTACAGAAAATACGGACACATGGGATTGAGGGTTATTTCTGCTATTGCAGAAGATTGCAGGGATGTTAAACTAGAAAGGTTGGGGGCAGGGAATCGAGATGAGGTGACTGAGAGCGAGGAGGTTAGCCCGCAAATAGAGAGGGATTGTAGACAGTGTAAGAGGGAGAATAAACGGGTGATGGAGACGGGGAGAGATGTGTCTATTTTAACTCCAGGAGTGTAGTGAAAAGTGGATGAGCTTAGAGTGTGGATCTATGCTTTGAAGTGTGATGTGGTGGCCATTAAGGAGACTTGGGGCCAGGGACAGGACTGGATACTCCAGGTGCCGGCTTTTCAGATGTTTCAGAAAAGACAGAGAGGCAGGCAAAAAAGGGGGCGGGGGGGGTGGGGGGAGTGGCACTGGTGATTAGGGATATTGTCACAGCTGGAGAGAAGGTGGACGCCGTGGAGAGATTGTCTATGGAGTCTCTGTGGGTAGAGGTTCGGAGTGGGAAGGTGTCGATAACGTTGCTGAGTGTTTTCTACAGGCCGCCCAAGAGTAACAGGGATGTTGAGGAGCAGATAGGAAAACAGATCCTGGAGAGATGTTGTTAAAGCAGGGTTGTCGTGATGGGAGACTTTAATTTCCCAAACATTGATTGGAATATTCCTCGGGTAAGGGGTCTGGATGGGGAGGAGTTTGTTACGTGTGTTCAGAAGGGTGTCCTGACACAGCATGTGGATAAGCCTACAAGAGGAGGGGCTGTAATCGATCTGGTACTGGCTACTGAACCTGGACAGGTGTCGGATCTCTCAGTGGGGGAGCATCTTGGGGATAGTGATCATAACTCTATCTCCTTTACACTAGCATTGGAAATAGATAGGATCAGGCAAGCTATGAAAGTGTTCATCTGGAGGAAGGGGAAATATGAAGCCATCGGGCAGGAGATGAGAGGCGTAAATTGGAAGGAGTTATTCTCGAGGGAAAGTACCGAAGTAAGGTGGCAGATTTTCAAGGAATGTCGGTCTGGAGTTCTGCATGACAACGTTCCGATGAGACAGGGAGGTTTTGGTAGGTTACGGCAACCGTGGTCCACGAAAGCTTTGCTGAACCAGTCAAAAAGTAAAGGAAAGCGTACAAACGGTTCAGAGATCTAGGCCAAGATAGGGATCTAGATGAGGATACGGCTTGTAGGAAGGGACTTAAGAAGGATATTAGGAGAGCCAGAAAGGATCACGAGAAGGCCTTGGCAGTTAAGTTTAAGGAGAACCGAAGGCGTTCTCTAAATATGTGAAGAGGAAAATGATGAGATGTGAAGGAAGAGGACCTATAAAGTGTCAAGGTGTGAAAGTCTGTACAGAACCGGAGGAAATAGCAGAGGTGCTTAATGAATACTTTACCTCGTTATTCACGGTGGAAAAAGGCCTGAGTGGTTGTACTACAGGATTGAGGTGGACTGAAAAGATTGAGTATGTGGACATTAAGAAAGAGGATGTGTTCAAAATTTTGAATAGCATCAAGCTAGATACGTCGCCGGGACCGAATGGGATGTGTCCCAGGTTACTGTGGGAGGCGAGGAAGAGATTGCAGAGCCTCTGGCGATGATCTTTGCGTCATCGGGGGAGACGGGAGAGGTTCTGGAGGATTGGAGGATTGCGGATCTGGTTCCTATATTCATGAAAGGGAATAGGGATAGGCCAAGGAAATTACCAACCGGTGAGTCTGAACTCAGTGGTTGGTAGGTTGATGGAGAAGATCCTAAGGGGACAGGATTTATGAATATTTAGAGATCTTTGCTATGCTCACAAGGAGTAAGCACGGCTTTGTCAAAGGCAAATCGTACCTTCCGAGCCTGGTGGAGTTCTTTGAAAATGTGATTAAACACGTTTACAAAGTGGTTGACAAAGAACAATGAACAATACAGCACAGGAACAGGCCCTTCGGCCCTCCAAGCCCGCGCCGCTACCTGGTCCAAACGAGACCTTTCTTTTGTATCCCTCCATTCCCACTCCGTTCATGTGGCTATCGAGATAAGTCTTAAACGTTCCCAGTGTGTCTGCCTCCACCACCTTGCCCGGCAGTGCATTCCAGGCCCCCACCACCCTCTGCGTAAAATACGTCCTTCCAATATCCCCGTTAACCACCCCCCCCCCCACCCCCACCACCGCCCCCCCCCCGCCCCCCCCTCCCCTCCCGCTCACCTTGAACCTACGACCCCTCGTGAACGTAAGCACGGACCTGGGAAAAAGCTTCCCACCGTTCACCCTACCTATGCCTTTCATTATTTTAGACACCTCTATTAGGTCACCCCTCATCCATCGTCTTTCCAGTGAGAACAACCCCAGTTTACCCATACTGTCCTCATAACTAAGCCCCTCCATACCAGGCACCATCCTGGTAAAGCTCCTCTGCACTCTCTCTAAAGCCGCCACGTCCGTCTGGTAGTGTGGCGACCAGAACTGGATGCAGTATTCCAAATGCAGCCGAAGCAACGTTCCATATAACTGCAACATCAGACCCCAACTTTTATACTCTATGCCCCGTCTGAGAAAAGCAAGCATGTCATATGCCTTATTCACTACCTTCTCCCCCTGTGACGTCACCTTCACGGCTCTGTGGACTTGCACACCCAGGTCCCTCAGCTTATCTATACCCTTTATGGTTCTGCCATTTATCGTATAGCTCCCCCCTACGTTAGTTCTACAAAAATGCATCAATTCGCATTTCTCTCGATTGAACTCCATCTGCCATTTCTTTGCCCAAATTTCCAGCCTATCGATATCCTTCTGCAGCCTCTGACAATGGTCCTCACTATGTGCAATTCCAGCCATTTTCGTGTCGTCCACAAACTTATTGATCACCCCAGTTACACCTTCTTCCAGATCGTTTTTATAAATCACAAACAACAGATGTCCCAATGCAGAGCCCTGCGGAACACCACTAGTCACAGGCATCCAGCCGGAAAAAGACCCTTCCGCTGCCATCCTCTGCATTCTGTGACCAATCCAGTTCTCCACCCATCTCGCCACATCCCCCTTTATCCCATGTGATCCAACCTTTTGCACCAACCGACCATGAGGGACTTTGTCAAACGCTTTACTAAAGTCCATATAGACGACATCCACGGCCCTTCCCTCGTCAACCATTCTAGTCACTTCGTCAAAAAACCCCAATAAGTTAGGGAGGCATGAGCTCCCTCTCACCAAACCATGCTGACTATCGTTAATGAGTTTGTTCTTTTCTAAATGCGCATATATGTTTTCTCTAAGAATCCTCTCCAGCAACTTCCCTAACACGGACGTCAAACTCAACGGATTATAATTTCCCGGGTTATCCTTCCTACCCTTCTTAAACAACGGGACCACGTTTGCTATCCTCCAATCCTCCGGGACCTCATCTGTGTCCAGTGACGAGACAAAGATTTGCGTCAGAGGCCCAGCGATTTCATCTCTCATCTCCCTGAGCAGCCTTGGATAGATTCCATCAGGCTCTGGGGATTTCTTAGTCTTTGTATTCCCTAAAAAACCTAACACTTCCTCCCTTGTAATGGAGATTTTCTCTAACGGGTCAACACGCCTCGCCAAGATACTGCCAGTCAACACATCCCTATCCTTTGTGAATACCGACGCAAAGTATTCATTTCGGATCTCCTCTACTTCTTTCGGCTCTCAGCATAATTCCCCACTTTAATCCCTGAGAGGTCCGATTTTTTCCTGACAACCCTGTTGTTCCGAACGTATGAATAAAATGCCTTGGGATTCTCCTTAATCCTTTCTGCCAAGGACATTTCCTGACCCCTTTTTGCCCTTCTAATTCCTCGTTTGAGTTCTTTCCTATTTTCTTTGTATTCCTCCAGAGCTCCCTCCGTTTTTAGCTGCCAGGACCTAACGTACGCCTCTCTTTTCTTTTTGACGAAACCCTCATTCACGTTTACATGGACTTCAGCAAGGCGTTCGACAAGGTCTCCCATGCAAGACTTCTCGTGAAGGTGAGAGGGCATGGGAACCAAGGGGCTGGTGCCTTGTGGATCCAAAACTGGCTTGCCTGCAGAAGGCAGAGAGTGTTTTTAGATGGGTCTTTTTCTGAATGGAGGTCCATCACCACTGTAGTGCCCCAGGGATCTATCCTGGGGCCCTTGCTGTTGGGCATTTTCATAAGTGACCTGGATGAGGAAGTGGAGGGATGGTTTGGTAAGTTCGCAGACAACACGATAGTTGGTGGTGTTGTGGATAGTTTGGAGGGATGTCAGAAGCTGCGGCGTGACATAGATAGTGTGCAAGACTGGGCGGAGAAGTGGCAGATGGACTTCAACCCGGATAAATGTGTAGTGGCACATTTTGGCAGGTCAAATGGGATGAAGGAGTATAATATCAAGGGTAAGACTCTTCGCAGTGTAGAGGATCAGACGGACCTTGGGGCCCGGGTCCATCGGACTCTAAAATCGGCCTCGCAGGTTGAGGAGATGGTTAAGAAGGCGTATGATGTGCTGACCTTCATCAATCGAGGGATTGAGTTGAGGAGTCGGGAGATAATGATGCAGCTTTATAAGACCCTTGTCAGACCCCACTTAGAGTACTGTGCGCAGTTCTGGTCGCCTCATTACAGGAGGGATGTGGAAATTATTCAAAGGGTGCAGAGAAGATTTACAAGGATGTTGCCTGGATTGGGTGGCATGCCGTACGAGGATTGGCTGAGGGAGCTCGGTCTTTTCTCCTCGGAGAGACGAAGGATGAGAGGTGACCTGATAGAGCTGTACAAGATGTTGAGAGGTATAGATCGGGTGGATTCTCAGTGGATTTTTCCCAGGGCTGAAATTGTTGCTACGAGAGGACACAGGTTTAAGGTGCTGGAGAGTAGGTAAGGGGAGAATTCAGGGGACGTTTTTCAATCAGAGGGCGGTGGGTGAGTGGAATCCGCTGCCGTCAGTGGTGGTGGAGGCAAACTCGATAGGGTAATTTAAGAGACTTCTGGATGAGTTCATGGGACTTAATAGGATTGAGCGTTATAGGTAAGCCTATATATAAACCGAGGTGGGTCGGCACATGACCGGCGCAACTTGTGGGCCGAAGGGCCTGTTTGTGCTCTAGTTTTTCTATGTTCTAAGATACGGAGGCATGGAATTGAGTGTGATTTAGCGGTTTGGATCAGGAATTGGCTAGCCGTAAGAAGACAGACGATGGAGGTTGATGGGAAATGTTCATGCTGGAGTTGAGTTACTCTTGGTGTACCGCAAGGATCTGTTTTGGGCCACTGTTGTTTGTCATTTTTTTAAATGACCTGGATGCGGGCGTAGAAGGATGGGTTAATAAATTTGCGGATGACACTATTGTCGGTGGAGTTGTGGAAAATGCGGAAGGTTGCTGGAGGTTAGAGAGGGACATAGGGCTGAGAGGTGGCAAATGGAGTTCAATGCGATAAAGCGTGAGGTGATTCACTTTGGAAGGAGTAACAGGATTACAGAGTACTGGGATAATGCTAAGTTACTTGGTAGTGTGCATGAACAGTGAGATCTCGGTGTCCATGTGCATAGATCCCTGAAAGTTGGCACCCAGGTTGATAGGTTTGTTACGAAGGCGTACACAGTGTCAACTTTTATCGGTACAGGGATTGATTTTCGGAGCCAGGAGGTCATGTTGCAGCTGTACAAAACTCTGGTGTGACCGCACTTGGAGTATTGCGCACAGGTCTGGTCGTCGCATTATAAGAAGGATTTGGAAGCATTGGAAAGGGTGCAGAGGAGATTTACCAGGATGTTGCCTGGTACGGTGGGAAGGTCTTATGAGGAAAGGCTGAGGGATTTGAGGCTGTTTTCGTTAGAGAGAAGAAGGTGAAGAGGTGACTTAATAGAGGCATACAAGATGATCAAATGATCAGATAGAGTGGATCGTGAGACCCTTTTTCCTCGGATGGCGATAGGTCGCACCAGGGGACATAGCTTGAGGGGTGATAGATATAGGACAGATCTCAGAGAGTAGAAAGGGCGTGGAGTGCCCTGCCTGCAGCAGTAGTGGACTCGCCAACATTAAGGGCATTTGAATGGTCATTGCATAAACATATGGATGATATTGGAATAATGTAGGTTAGATGGGCTTTCGATTGGTTCCACTGGTCGGCGGAACATCGAGGGCCAAAGGGCCTGTACTGCGCTGTAATGTTCTGTGTTCAGGAGCAGCAGTATTGTGCACAAGTGCAATCAGTGACCTCTTGCCGCGACATATTTTTTCCCGCTCTAACTACACAACGTGTACGTGTTCCAGATAGATTACTGCCATATGGAAAGTCACGGCATTAGCAATTCATCAAAGACATATAGCATTGGCTCATCAATCTTGGCCTTGTAAATGGCTTTCACGTCCTGGGAACTTATAATAATGAGACCTGGAAGGTGCCTGAACATTGGGTCGCAGCTCTGGGGGTCAGACCACATTCCATGTAAATACAATAATTCCATTCTTGCCCGTTGTGTTGCAACAAGTTTTGCTCGTTTTGAGCTGTTATATGTTTACCTGCATCACGGAAGTGGCCGGCCACCAGTTGCTGTCTGATGGCCGTGAACTTGGTGTGAGAATCTGAGAGTGATGGATAGGATCCAGCCTCATATTGACTGAATATGAACACAATTCACAGGCCGACATTCAACAAGCTTGTGAGAAATATATGACCTGAATGCAAACAGCCAGCTTTTTTCCCCTTAACCATATTTCACTTGGCTATGACAAATCTGCCAAACAAAGCATTAAAAAATACCAATTGCCCTAGAATCGATTCTTGTTTGCAGAACAGCTACGATAAAGATTCAGAAGGCATTTGTTTGCCTATAGTTCAGGCATCTGTAATTGTTCGTCTATTTCCTTCCATCGCTGGGACAGAAATCATCCTGCACTGTGGAGATACCATTCCATCGTCCCATTATTCCCTGCATTTGTGTATCATTACTTTTTCCAGATCTTCTGTGGGTACTTTATATTTATTTGATGCAATATCAGTTTCACTGGTAAGACACACATTCGGAGCTCGTCGCTCGTTTTCCGTGAACTGAAAGGCTCACAGGTCTGTTTTGGAGAAGAGTTAAATGTCAAAACTTTTGTTTAATGTCTGGAGTCATACAGAGGTCAGTTCAGTGATATTACAACTGCACTGTATCCTCTCCTCCTTGTTTTATATTTTCCATGAATGGTTTTCCCATTCAAGTAATCTGCACCCGCAATAGTATCATTGTGATGTCACTACGCTGATAATCCAGAGACATCAGTAAATGGTCTGGAGATATGGGTGCAAATCTCAACGCGATATTCCAGCAATCTCAGTATAATTCACTCATTCTTTTTGGAATGAAAAGATGGTTCCAGAAATGGTGACTTGAAATTGGGAGATTGTCATCAGAACTCATTGCAATTACAAGGTCCTTAAAAAAAGGACATTTGCTGTGTTTACCTTGTGATCCAGTTATTCTGCAACAGAAGGCGGACATTCGATTCAATGAAGCAATGCCAGCTCTCTGTAGATGCATCCGCTTAACCTCATTCCTCCTGTTGTGTGCCTGCAGCACTGCGAGATTTTTTGCTTTATCAAGTGAAGACCCCATGCCTTCGTTAAAGCATTTGTTAATCTCACCTTCCAGTATCATGATAGGCAGCGAGTTCGAGGTAAATATAACTCACTGCATCATAGACTCGCATAGTGCAGAAAAGGTCCTTCGGCCCAGCAAATCCGCACGGACTGCTATGTTCAACATTAATTTGTACTGATTAATCAGCTGGTGAGAACGTGAGGTGCTAATCATCAGGAAATGTTGCAGGCCATCCTTGACCTGATGCCATGTGCCCATGTTGTATATTGCCTGCGAGAGCAACTCCCGAATGTCCATCACTGTTCCCAGTCCTGCCAGTGCGAAAAAGGTATGGATCGTAGTGACCGTGACTGTGAAAATGTCTCATTGTACATTGTGCGAGAATACGTAAATTGGCGCAAATGGATATTAAAGTTGTCATGTGAAATTCCGGCTTCCCCTCCCTCTCAGTCAATATGCTGACACACTGACCCGAGAGAACAATCAGATAGAGTCAGGAATCAGTCATGAACGCAGCTACTTCTGTTCACATGATTCAGAAAACAGTGGGCCCGAAGCCATTTAATCAGCACGCTGCAGTAGATCCTGAAGCATGGAACTGTGATTGTCTTCAGTTGGTTTAATGGATGGATCTCACTGTGGGGCATATTATCTTGAGATAATGATTTGAATTTTGCGGCACTGCCGGAAGAAGCAGCAATATTCCTGGATCCAATCATTGATTGAGCAGGATTCAGTTCTGCTGGTGCTCCAAACTGGTCGCATTCCTTGAGGCATTCTGGGAAACAGAAAAATGACAACTTTCAGGAATCTGAAGGGTCCAAATTTGATCAAAGGTGAAATGGAAAACATGGCTGTGCAAAATCACCCATCTTCTACCTCAATGAGAAATATGGAGAGCACTGCTTCGCACAGTGTTCAATGTGTAGGCTCAATGAGCGATATAGGGCCAAGTCTGTGCAGTGTTTCCAGTGCTGTGCAAATGATGGATATTGATGTCAGAAATGCGTCCACAGTAAAGTACCCAGTGTTGCGTTATTGAATACTGTAGATTTTTTTAAAAACTACACAGATCTCCATACGAGGTCTCAATTAAGAATATGGAGATCAGAACTGTGCAGAGTGATTGCAATGTCGTCAAATAGAGGGTTATAGCTGCCTGGTTATAGCAGTCCAAAGATGTGCGGGTTAGGTTGATTGGCCAGGTTAAAAAATTGCCCCTTAGAGTCCTGAGATGTGTAGGTTAGAGGGATTAGCGGGTAAAATATGTGGGGGTAGGGCCTGGGTGGGATTGTGGTCGGTGCAGACTCGATGGGCCGAATGGCCTCCTTCTGCACTGTAGGGTTTCTATGATTCTATGGATTGTGCACCCTTATCATAAGGTTGCCAAAATGAAGGATATGAAGACAAAAAGTGGGCTGTGCTCCAATCGTGAGCCAAATGAGTCTAATGGGGAAAAAAACTGTGCAAATATCTCCAAGCATTGTCTAAATGAGAGTTATGAATACCGATACTATGCACACAGCAAACACTATTGTCGGTGATATTTAGTACCAGCGCTACACACACTATCACCAGGGATACCACGTATTGAGATTGCAGCTGTGCAGAATGCTGTTGCATAACAGCGAGATAGGGTCACCAAAGGAGAGTGCTGTAGGATGTGTGCAATTGAGGGTGTTGGATGGCAGGACTGTGCACAATGAAACGATTAGTGTCTACATGAGGGATTTGAATATCAGAAGTGTGCAATGTGCTCCAACTGTATTAAAGAACAGAGAAATGGGGAAATGACCAGTACATAATACTCCAAGTGTGGTCCCAAAGAAGATTATAGAGCCATGATCTGCACAAAGTGTTCTCATGGTTGTTTAAAAGAGTCTTATGGGTACAATAACCGGACATTGAGCTCCAACTGATGCTGATGTGTTGGAGTCGCAGACCGCAACTGTGCAGTGATTACACTGCTGTCCACATGACGGGTTTTGGAATCAACAATTGGCACAGTGATCCATGTGTGGTCTACCCGAAGCACGTGGAGACGATAACTCTGCATAGTGTGATTCCTGTTGTCCATATTAACGACATTGAAACCAGAGTGGTGCACAATAATTCCAGCCTTGTCAAAAAGCTGTGCCCTGTGATCTTTGCCGTCACCGAAATAAGGGAGAAGGATCGGGAAATGTGCACAGTGATGTAGTTCTGATCGAATCAATGCATATATAGACCTAAACTGTGCACAGTGATCTCAGGTTGTTAGCAGAATCATCACATTCTGACCCTTTGAGTTGTACAACAACATGTTAATTTCGAGCTGTTTCCCTGTCTGTTAATTATTTGCCTCTATCCCGGAGATTGCTGGCTATCAGTTGCCACGATGTCTGACAAATGTTTCTCTGCTTAAGGGTCTGGCATTACTGATACGCCAGGATAGGATCCAACAGCTCAGTGGCGCCTCTGCAGAACATACGCAGGCTGCCATTCAACAATGTTGCGAAAGATTTGTAATTTTCCAGAATCCTGAAGTCCAGCTTTGCACATTGACCTGAATAATCTTGTGTAACAGAAATCCATTAAACCTGCAGTTGAAGCACAACTTGCTCTGGAATCCAATGCTGTGCATAGAACAACTAAACATTTTACCACCCATTATGTGAAACAGTGTTCCATCAATTTGCTAATGCAAGGCCTGGCTAGACATCGTCAAATATTACACATAGTCAGACTCCTCAAACAGCGAAAATAGTTCATCTGTATCTCCGTTATCTTGTCCCGCGATCACCCTGCATACTTTACTCCAATCACTATTGAGCACCGTCAATCCAGGGAATATAACACTTGTTGGTATAATAACTCCTTGCACTTTCAAACTTCCAGTTCTGCGGCTATTTCAATTAAGATTACATCGCATTTCCTGCAAGCTTTTCAATTCATGTCTGTTTAATTCATCCATAATTGTTTAGCTTCCGTCTCTCTGAACTAGCGGAGTGATATGCAGTATTTTCCAATCGAAAGTTACGGTTCAAGAATCAGAAGCAATTTGGAAATAACTTCCATTGCAGGGATCCAAACAATCTGAATCTGTGCAGCAATCAATCTTAAGTCCTCTTTTGCCTCTTTTTCTGTAACCTAGCTTGCCCTGTGGCTTCTTCAGTGGCACGGTGGCACAGTGGTTAGCACTGCTGCCTCGCTGCACCAGGGACAGAGTTCCATTCCGGCCATGGCTGACGTTTTCTGTGCAGATTTCACGTCCTTCCCGTATCGGTGTGGCCTTCCTCCTCCTTTCTGCCAACGACCAGCGATGTGCAGTTTAGGTGGTTTGACCATACTAAGATGCACCTTGTTGTCCCGAACTCCAAAGGTTAGATAGATTAGCTATGGTAAATGTGTGTGGTTATGTGACAGGTCAAGGAAGAGGCTGCTCTGTCCAAGGCCAGAAACGACATGGTGATTTGTGAAGTTAGCCTCGATTTGATTTTTGCTTTGGTGAGCTTAAGGGTTTACACTCCAGGTATGATTCAAGTCATCCACCAAGAAGCTTTCATCAAACATCGTTTAGTTAAGAACACAGGTAAAACAGCAAAACGGATTAACATTTTATTTGACCAATTACAAAACCTACACATCACACAGTATCATTGATAAACCAACGTTCTCTGTTGTTCAAATTGAAAATCAATCCCAAAGGCACACACAATTCCTCAGAATTAAGTCGCATTCAAACAATTATGTTCACGTGATACTAGATTTGCTGTTTTTAACACTGACAGACAGAAATCCAAGCAGCAGTTTTCAAGGGAGGACATATCCTGAAGGCAGCAAAACAGAGCCTTAAATCAAGTCTGCAGCAGCTTCCAGTCTTCCGAATTCAGAGACAGGAAATGAGAAGTCTCTCGCTCTCTCTGCAGCTTCTAAAACAGCAAAATTCAGAGAGCCGAATCTGCAACTCAAGAGAGGGGAAATAAGGCACCCTGTTCCCTGCCTGAAGTCCACAGTATTTAATCAGAAACTAAGCTGAGCTGTTTTGAGTCACATGACCTGACCTGTCAATCACCCCAAACAAGCCTCTTTCTGCAAACCCAAGTGAGCACAAAAACAAAGAAACTGCGTTAGTTCAGCTGAAAACAAGCATGACGTCAATTATACTGCTTTAGTCAAAAGAGAGAAGAGCAGCTGCAGACAACACGGCTCCGGAAACATCCTGCAGAGAAACAGGATTAAACTACATTTCCTAAAGGCACAATATCGTCACAATTGCCAGGTAATTTACTCTATGAAAGTCAGAGGAGATTCAATTGTTTGAATGCCCTCCTTCTGCACTGCAGAAAATCTATTTATTTCATATACATGGCCAATATTTGTTGACGATCCCTTACTGTTCTTCAACTGAACGTTGAAAACTGGAACTGAAATTGAAAACGGAGCCATTTCAAGGCAGAGTAAAGAGACATCACCACTGCTGTCCATCTGGAGTAATCCATCGCGCAGACCTTGTAAACTGGATAGTTTTCCATCCCGAAAATAAAACAAATGATTTTATTCAACACGGGTGTAGTGGTCAGTGGTAGACTAGCTTTAAGTCAAGATTTACTGAATGAATTCAAATTTGTTCAACTTCCATGGTAGAACAAGGAACGTAGAACATAGAAAAACTACAGCACAAACAGGCCCTTCGGCCCACAAGTTGTGCCGAACGCATCCCTACCTTCCAGACCTACCTATCACCCTCCATCCTATTAAGCTCCATGTACTCATCCAGCAGTCTCTTGAAAGACCCTATTGAGTTCGCCTCCAACACCCCTGAAGGCAGCCGATTCCACTCGCCCACGAACATATGTGTGAAAAACATACCCCTAACATCTCCCCTGTACCTACCCCACAACACCTTAAACCTGTGTCCTCTCGTAGCAGACATTTCCACCTTGGGAAAAAGCCTCTGAGAGTCCACCCGATCTATGCCTCTCAACATCTTATACACCTCTATTAGGTCTCCTCTCATCCTACGTCTCTCCAAGGAGAAAAGTCCGAGCTCCCTCAGCCAATCCGCATAAGTCAGGCCACTCAATCCAGGCAATATCCTTGTAAATCTCCTCTGCAAAATTTCAATCTTTTCCAGATCCTTCCGATAGTGAGGCGACCAGAACTGAGCACAGTACACAAAGTGGGGTCTGACGAGGGTCTTATATAGCTGCATCATTATCCCCGGACTCCTAAACTCAATGCCTCGATTGATAAAGGCCAGCACACCATTCGCATTCTTAACCTCCTCCTCCACCTGGGGGGCCGATTTCAGAGTACTATGGACCCGGACCCCAAGGTCCTTCTGATCCTCTACCGTACTAAGAGTCTTCCCGTTTATATTGTACTCCTGCATCCCATTGGTCCTACCAAAATGGACCACGACGCATTTATCTATGTTGAAGTCCATCTGCCACTCGTCCGCCCAGTCTTGCATCCTATCTATGTCCCTCTGTATGTTCTGACATCCCTCCAGACTATCCACAACCCCACCAACTTTCGTGTCGTCGGCAAACTTACCGACCCATTCCTCCGCTTTCACATCCAAGTCATTTATGAAAATGCAAAACAGCAAGGGTCCCAGAACAGATCCCTGGGGCACACCACTGGTGACCGACCTCCATTTAGAAAAAGACCCATCTATACACAGTCTCTGCCTCCTTTGCGCAAGCCAGTTCTGGATCCACAGGTCAGCAGCCCCTTGGATCCCATGCCCTCTCACTTTTTCTCGAAGCCTTGCATGGGTTAAACGTCATTCACATAATGCTGTGCCTGGTCCCACAGGCGGACCAAGCCATCTGACGACCGCGGATTTCACAGTATAAATGAATCAGATTTTTCTTTTGTTTTACAACGATTAATAGTGTCTTGGTAAACATTGATGACAGAAGCAACCCATCCCCAAATAATTCAAATTAACTCCCAGTAACGTCCGATTTGGACTCGCATTCGAATCCTAATAAGAAATCTAATAATTTCCAAATACTCCCAAAGAGACGAGCAGACTGGATGAGTGATATCGACCTCCAGCTGAATTGCGGAAAACGTCAGGTGCCAGTCTTCATACGGAATATCATTGAAGTGCTGAACACACTGGGTAACTTAACGATGATGGACTATGCAAGTATTTAGACAGTTGTGACAAAATCTTGGGCCTGTAAATCTCAAACAAACTGCCTTGCAATCAATTGAATTGTTGGAAATTATTTGGGCATTTTATATTTGGGAATCTCCAGAGGCAAGCCATATCACGCTGCCTCATATTCAGAGACAAATGATATTTGTATGCTGAAAATATGTGTCAGAATGGATGGCGACTGGTTACAGGGAAGCTCTCTGAAAGAAGAAGACGTTTAAAATACGACAAGAGTTAAAACTAAGAAATAGTTAACCATCTGTACAGTTGGCTACGGCACAATTAGAGAGACAAGGCGTTAAAACGAGAAAAAAATAGTGAAGGAGATTGAGGAATGCAAATAAACATATGTTGAAAAATAGGAATCGAGGGAGATAGAGAAAGATAAAATAGATTGAGCACTGAAGAGGGGAGGGGGAAATGGAGATGGAGTGAAATGCGCTGTTCGAAATAGATTGTGAACACAACTTGCATTTCTGTAGCTCCTGTAATAGCGTAGGGATGTTCACAAAGTTCCACCGTCAATTTTGAAATGACAACACGCACGTCACATTGGACAGAAAGATTTCACACAATGAACTCCCATTGAAGAGACAATGACGAAATAACATATTTTGGTGATGTTTTCCGAGGGAAACGCTCTTTCCTGTTCAATTGCACATTCAATAGTGGCGGTAGGTTCTGCTTATTTTTTCAGGTTATTGGATTCTGTGATCAGCAAAAGCTGATTAAACATAATAGTTGATAATTACAAGCGAATTAGATTGTCGGTTGGTAGAATAACTTTTTAAAATAAATTTATTGTGATCTGGACCTCGCGGGCTGGAAACCTATTCAATAGGAACCATTCGAACATCTATGACTGGCTGGACTGGAATGCCAATCGACGTAGGTAAATCTGGGGAGAAATGGTTATACTTAGATCGCCTGTACAAAAAAAACAATAATATCAACTCAATTGCTGGATGGTTTAGTTATACAAAGAAAAACAAAGGAGAAACACTCTGTTCCGCTTTTTAGGCATTGCCTGCATTGACGCCTGTTTACTGAGAAAGATACACTTTTCCAGTGAGGTATATTTAATAAATAATTCCTATGACTGAACATCTCAGTTTATGAACTGATCCTTTAAGATCAGAACGGAAAATATCCACATTGTTCAGTTTTATTAACAAATGTGTAACGTCTGAACTTCGATAAAGAGATTCTGCACTCCAGCCACCGAATTCGATCTCTGAGTGGCTCCCTGAAAGATGAGAAAAAGAGTGTTCATGGTGCTTGCACTCATGATGATGGTGCAACCTATTCCATCCAGAAAGAGGCAATTCAGTTTTGATGATGTGGGTGAGTACATTTCTCATTGAAATCTGAAGCAGAAATCAAATGAGTGAGTGCTGGACAGTACAGCGACTGCATTGACATGTTTTGATTCCATGACATTTAATTGAATTTCATCCAAACAAAAACATGTCAAAAATATCAGAAATATCGAAATCAGATACTACTTGCCTTTATGCCTACAATATTCTGATTTTAACATGCTCAATATATTTCCAGAGTTGCCCAACTTGGTAAATTGGATCTAGAGTCGGTTAAATGTCAGGAAGGAGAGGGGAATGCGCAATGTTTGTTTTTTGTCCAGTGGGGTCCAGTAGGGATCAGTGTCAGGGTCCCTTGTCGCTTGTGGAAAATGCAAATGATTTGCATAAATGATGTAGGAAGGGTGAACACTAATTTTGCCGATGATCCGGACATTGTTGTGGTGATAAGTAGAGCGGAATATGTGTTGCTCGGGCTGCAGTGGAGAGTGACAGTTGGTGTCTCAGTGAGGGAGTGTTGCTCGGGCTGCAGTGGAGAGTGACAGTTGGTGTCTCAGTGAGGGAGTGCTGCTCGGGCTGCAGTGGAGAGTGACAGTTGGGGAAGTGTGGGAAGTTGTTTTTTTTATTTTATTTTTTTTGTTTTCTTTTTTTCTTGCTGGTAATGGCTTCAGGGATGGCAGTTCAGGCAGTATGCTGCATCTCCTGTGGGATGTATGTGGTGAGGAAATCCAGTAGTGTTTCAGGAGATTTTAGTTGTAAGAAGTGCATTAGATTGCAGCTTCTGGAGGAGCGTGTAAAGGAGCTGGAGGGGGAGGTAGAGGAACTCCGCATAATTCGGGAGGCGGAGGTGGAAGTTGATAGGAGTTATAGAGAAATAGTAACTCCTAGAAATGAGGCTTGGGTCAATGCCAGGAGGAGGGGTAAGAAGCAATCGGGAAGACAATCCCCTGGGGCGGTTCCCCTCCATAATAGGTTTTCGGTGCTGGAGGCTACAGTTGAGGAGGAATCAACTGAGCATAGAGAGCAGATCTCTGGGGGTGAGCCGAGTGAGAAAGCTCAGGTGGTTAGGGGCTGTAAAAGACTGGGCCTTGTGATTGGGGACTCCACAATTAAGGGGACAGATAGGAGGGTCGGAACTAAAGGTAGGGACTCAGGGTTGGTGTGTTGCCTACCAGGGGCTGGGGTCCGGGATGTGTCTGACAGGGTATTCAGGATTCTTAGGGGGGAGGGAGATAAACCACAAGTTATTGTACATGTGGGGACACACGACATAGGGAGGATAGGGGAAGGGGATATTAGGCAGGGATTTATGGAGTTGGGGTGGAAACTAAAGGCCAAGACTGACAGAGTGGTTATCTCTGGACTCTTGCCTGTACCACGGGATAGTTTAGAGAGGAATAGGGAGAGGGAAGGTTTGAATTCATGGCTGAGGGGATGGTGCAGGAGGGAGGGGTTCAGGTACTTAAGCAATTGGGGCTCGTACTGGGGAAGGTGTGACCTCTATGAGAAGGATGGTCTACACCTTAATCAGAAGGGGACCAATATCCTGGGGGGTAAATTTGCTAAGGCCATGCAAGGAGGTTTAAACTGATTCGGGGGGGGGGGGAGGGATCCTGAGTAGTGGGGCTGAAAGTGAGGGATGCATGGATGGGGACTGCAATGCACGGCATTGCAGAGGTGGGGTGGAGCAGGGTTTGAAATGTGTATACTTCAATGCCAGGAGTATTCGCAATAAAGTGGGTGAACTTGCAGCGTGGATCAGTACCTGGGACTTCGATGTTGTGGCTATTTCAGAGACATGGATAGAGCAGGGGCAGGAATGGATGCTGCAGGTCCCGGGGTTCAAATGTTTTAGTCGAAGTAGGGAAGGAGGTAGAAGAGGGGGAGGGGTAGCATTATTGGTCAGAGATTGTATCACAGTGTCAGAGAGGAGGTTTGATGAGGACTTATCTGTTGAGGTAGTATGGGCGGAGATTAGAAATAGGAGAGGAGAGGTCACCCTGTTGGGAGTCTTTTATAGACCTCCTAAAAGTTCTAGAGAGGTTGAGGAAAGGATTGCGGAGTCAATCCTGCTTAGGAGTGAAAGTAATAGGGCAATTGTTATGGGGGATTTTAACTTGACTAATATTGACTGGAATTGTTATAGCTCTAGCTCGTTAGAGGGGTCAGTTTTTGTTCAAAGCGTGCAGGAAGGTTTTTTGACTCAGTATGTAGACAGGCCAACTAGAGGTGAGGCTATATTGGATCTGGTGCTGGGAAATGAGCCAGACCAGGTGCTAGACTTGGAAGTTGGTGTGCATTTTGGTGATAGTGACCACAATTCGGTTACGTTCACCTTAGTGATGGAAAGGGATAGGCATGAACCTCGGGCCAGTGGTTTTAGCTGGGGGAAGGGTAATTATGAGGCTATTAGGAGAGAATTAGGAAACATAGGTTGGACTAGGAGATTACAGGGACTGGGAACGTCCGACATGTGGAGTTTTTTCAAGGAGCAGCTACTGCGAGTCTGTGATAGATATGTCCCTGTCAGGCAAGGAGGAATTGGTAGGGCTAGGGAACCGTGGTGCACCAAAAAAGTTTCTTTGTTGGTTAAAAAGAAAAAGGAGGCTTATGTTCGGATGAGACGTGAGCACTCGGGTAGTGCACTAGAAAGCTTTAGATTGGCTAAGAGGGAGTTGAAGAGCGAGCTTAGAAGGGCTAAAAGGGGACATGAGAAGACTTTGGCGGATAGGGTTAAAGAGAATCCTAAGGCGTTCTATAGGTATGTCAAGAACAGAAGGTTGGTTAGGGCAAGTTTAGGGCCAGTTATAGATGGCAGAGGGAAGTTATGTGTGGAACCGGAGGAGATTGGTGAAGCATTGAACCAATATTTCTCTTCGGTGTTCACGCAAGGGGACATGAATATAGCTGAGGAGGACACTGGGTTGCAAGGGAGTAGAATAGACAGTATTACAGTTGATAAGGAGGATGTGCAGGATATTCTGGAGGGTCTGAAAATAGATAAATCCCCTGGTCCGGATGGGATTTATCCAAGGATTCTCTGGGAGGCAAGAGAAGTGATTGCAGAGCCTCTGGCTCTGATCTTCAGGTCGTCGTTGGCCTCTGGTATAGTACCAGAAGATTGGAGGTTAGCGAATGTTGTCCCATTGTTTAAGAAGGGGAACAGAGACTTCCCCGGGAATTATAGACCGGTGAGTCTCACTTCTGTTGTCGGCAAGATGTTGGAAAAAATTAGAAGGGATAGGATTTATAGTTATTTGGAGAGTAATGAATTGATAGGTGATAGTCAGCATGGTTTTGTGGCAGGTAGGTAGTGCCTTACTAACCTTATTGAGTTTTTTGAGAAAGTGACCAAGGAGGTGGATGGGGGCAAGGCAGTGGACGTGGTATATATGGATTTTAGTAAGGCGTTTGATAAGGTTCACCATGGTAGGCTTCTGCAGAAAATGCAGATGTATGGGATTGGGGTGATCTAGGAAATTGGATCAGGAATTGGCTAGCGGATAGGAAACAGAGGGTGGTGGTTGATAGTAAATATTCATCATGGAGTGCGGTTACAAGTGGTGTACCTCAGGGATCTGTTTTGGGGCCACTGCTGTTTGTAATATTTATTAATGATCTGGATGAGGGTATAGTTGGGTGGATTAGCAAATTTGCTGATGACACCAAAGTCGGTGGTGTGGTAGACAGTGAGGAAGGGTGTCGTAGTTTGCAGGAAGACTTAGACAGGTTGCAAAGTTGGGCCGAGAGGTGGCGGATGGAGTTTAATGCGGAGAAGTGTGAGGTAATTCACTTTGGTAGGAATAACAGATGTGTTGAGTATAGGGCTAACGGGAGGACTTTGAATAGTGTGGAGGAGCAGAGGGATCTAGGTGTATGTGTGCATAGATCCCTGAAAGTTGGGAATCAAGTAGATAAGGTTGTTAAGAAGGCATATGGTGTCTTGGCGTTTATTGGTAGGGGGATTGAATTTAGGAGTCGTAGCGTTATGTTGCAACTGTACACAACTCTGGTGCGGCCGCACTTGGAGTACTGTGTGCAGTTCTGGTCCCCACATTACAGGAAGGATGTGGAGGCTTTGGAGAGGGTGCAGAGGAGGTTTACCAGGATGTTGCCTGGTATGGAGGGGAGATCCTATGAGGAGAGGCTGAGGGATTTGGGATTGTTTTCGCTGGAAAGGCGGCGGCTAAGAGGGGATCTTATTGAAACATATAAGATGATTAGAGGTTTAGATAGGGTGGATAGTGATAGCCTTTTTCCTCTGATGGAGAAATCCAGCACGAGGGGGCATGGCTTTAAATTGAGGGGGGGTAGTTATAGAACCGATGTCAGGGGTAGGTTCTTTACCCAGAGGGTGGTGAGGGATTGGAATGCCCTGCCAGCATCAGTAGTAAATGCGCCTAGTTTGGGGGCGTTTAAGAGATCCGTAGATAGGTTCATGGACGAAAAGAAATTGGTTTAGGTTGGAGGGTCACAGTTTTTTTTTTTTTTTTAACTGGTCGGTGCAACATCGTGGGCCGAAGGGCCTGTTCTGCGCTGTAATGTTCTATGTTCTATGTTCTATATCGCCTTATATTACAGGACGTTGTAGACAGGCTGGTTAGATGGCAAATGAAATTCAATACGGATAAATGTGAGGTGATACACTGGTGAAGACAAACATGACAACCGGAGGATGTAATCCCTTCCCTTAAAGTAGCAGGACATGTGATTGAACTAGTTTATAACTTATGTGGCATGATTTCATTTATTAGCCAAGGCATACAAACAGATAGGTTAGACTGGAAACAATTCAAAGATTGTTTCAGCCGCAGCAAGTGTATTATGTGTAGTTCTGGAAACATATTATAGGAGAAAATGATAGCGATCGAAACGTGCAGAGGAGATTTATCAGGGTGTTGCATGGGCTGGTGAGTTTTAGTTATTAAGAGCGATTGAATTCACTGGAGCTTCTTTGTTTCCTTGGAGCAGAATATACTGAGGAGGACATATCATTGTGTTGTATCAATTTATGCCGGCCACAAAAAGAATAGAAGGGCAGAGATTTTGCGCATTTCTGAGTTATCAATGACCAAGGGTCATAGATTTACAGCAAGGTGCATGAGGCTTAGAGGGAATGTGAGGAAAATCAATTCCACCCAAAGGGTGGTAGGAGTCAGGAACAAACTGCCTGATGGGACAGTGGTGGAAAGATCCTCCATAACATTGAAGAAGTAATTGGATGTGCATTTGCAATGCCAAGACATAAAAGGTCAAATGCTTGAAAATGTGATTCGAATCAGTAGGCAGTTTAACTTTGATCTACGCAAAGATGGTGGGCCGAAGGATCACTTTCTGCAATCTATGACTTCACGACGAACTCGCCAGCTAATATATCAATCTCCCTGCGGTCCGTAAATTTCCAGACTATTGATTCTGCATCCGGATGAGCGAATGACTTCTCCAAATATAATGAAATCAAGCCCCACACCAAACTCTGTTGCTTATCTAGCACACCCGCCCTGATTCCACAGTCTGTCTGAGCTGTTAGTTCTTGTCATGTCTCAAACTCAGGTCAGTGTAATCGCCAAGTCAGCTCAGAATGTATCATCGCGAGACTCGTCTCTGTTACCGGTCGCCTGCTTGTGATATCCTCATCTACACGTTTGATGTGTTGAAAACTGACGATTCCAATCTATCCCAGACTGTTCCTTTATATTTCAGCCACCATGAACCAAATACATTCCAAAAACCTTCTTTCCCTCATTGTCCAAATAACTTAAGGTCTCATTCATCGTCCAAACCCTGTGCTCACAGCACCATGTTTGTTTCTGCTTATGCAATAGAATTTTTTAAAAATCTACCATCCTTACTTTGAAATCCCGCCCAGCAATTCAGCATCTTAGCACTATTATCTGCGGCAAGCAAAAACTTCGTCTCTGCATTCGTCCAATTATATTCTATTGAAAATCGTTAAATTCCATCATTCCAACTGTGCAGCCAGTTGCCTGGAATTCCCTCTCTGTCCCCATCTCAGAATCGCATCCCTCCTTTAGACACTTTTCGAAACATATATCTCTGACCGGTGTTTTGGTCATCTGCCTGTTTCTTTTTATACCTGTGGATATAACTTCTTGATGAGGCAATTGCGAAGAACTTTGAGCGGCAATATAGCGTTAACGGTGCTCTCAATTGGTGCTGTTGTTAAAGACAAGTAACGAGTTGCTCCGCAGATGAAGGAAATTTGTTCTCACTTGTAATTGAATGGCAAAATATATGAACACTAGTATAAGAGAGCCGATACATATTCCATCACAAATGCATTTACTCAGGGAGCAGTGAGAATGTGGAACTCGCTGCCAGAGGGAACGATTTACGTGAACAATGCAGATACTCTGTGTCTGGGGGAATTGCAGTGCTGAGGATCAACAGTAACAATATTGCATCTCGGCCAGCCTGTGTTCTGAAATATCTATAAGAACGGCTACATCAACGGCAACAAATAGGAGGGAAAATGACTTTGACTATCCCAGCCAAACAAGATCAACCAAATAAATGTGCACATGACAGCATCGATATGACTGAGCAGTAAAAACTAAAATTGAGTCAATAACCTTCGTCGTCCTCGCGTCACCTTCCATCTTATAGTGTGGCACTGTCACTGCGTGCACCTTGAGGCACTGTGGCCCACCTTCAGTGGTGGGCAAGTTCCCTCTTGACCTGACACCATATTCCCACTCGAAATATGCAATCTGTACATTCTCCAGACAGATTATCGCCATATGGACAGGCAGGCACTGGGAATTCATCAATGACACATATAAATGACCCATCAATGCTGGCCTTGTAATTGATGCTCACGTTCTAAGTACTGATAAGAATGAGTTCTGGAAGGTACCTGAATGTTGAGCTGCAGCATTGGGGTTCAGACTGCACACCATGTGGATACAATAATAGCATTAGTGCCATGTATGTTGCAACACGTTTTGCTCGTTTTGAGTTGCTATATATTTACCTGTATCACGGAACTGGCCAGCCACCTGCTGCCATCCTGGCTGCCTGCCTTGAAAATGGTATGAGGATCTGAGAGTGATGGATAGGACCACTTTCATATTGACTGAATATGAAGACAATTCACAGGCCAACATTCAACAAGCTTTTGAGAAATATATGACCTGAATGCAAACAGCCAGTCTTTTACCTTAATCATATTTCACGTGGCAATGATAAATCTACCAAACATACCATTAAAAGTACCAATTGCTCTTAAATCAATTCTTGTTTGCAGATCAGCTATTATAAAGATTCAAAAGTTATTTGTAAGCCTCGCGTTCAGACATCCGTAATAATTCATCTATTTTCTTCCATTGCGCGGATTGAAATCATCTTACACTGTGGAGATCCCACTCCTTATTACAACTATTTTCTGCATTCCTGTAACATTGCTTTTTCCAGGACTTTAATTAATATTTCACATTAATATTTAATGCGATGTCGGTTTCACTGGCAAGACGTCCATTTCTTGTTTTCTGTGAACTGAGAGACTCAGTTTGAGAGATCAGTTAAATTTCAAAACCTTTGTTTAAAGTCTGGAGTCACATAGAGGCCAGTTCAGTGACATTACCACGGCAGTGCATCCTCTGCTTCTTGTTTTACTTTTTCCATGAATCGTTTCCCATTCAAGTGGTCCTCAACCTCAAGAATATCGTTTTTGATATCACTGGACCAATAATCCAGAGACATCAATACATGACAAGGGGTCAGCTGGACACGAAGCGTCAGCTCTTTTTTCTCCATACAGCTGGTGCCAGACCTTCTGAGGTTTTCCAGCATTGTCTCTTTTGACATCAGTACGTGGTCTGGAGATGCGGGTGCAACGTGACATTGGACCAATCTCAATATAATTCACTAATTCGTTCTGGAATAAAATATAGTTTCAAGACAGGGGGACCTTGAAACTACAAGATTGTCATCAGAATTCACTGGAATTACAGAGTCCTTAAATAAATGACATTTGCTGTGTTTAAGTAGTGATGCAGTTATTTCGCCACAGATCGCGGACTTCTGACACATGGAGTCCATGTCAGCTTTCTCCAGCTTTCTGTAGATGCATCCGATCAGCCGCTTTCCTCCTGTTGTATGCCGGTAGCTCTGCGAGCATTATTGCTTTATCAAGCGAAGACCCAATGCTATTTTAAAGTCTTTCTTCATCTCATCTTCCAGCGTCACTCGAGGCAACAAGTATCGGGTCAACATAACTCACTGCATCATAGAATCACAGAACTACACAGTGCAGAAAAGGCCTTTCGACCCAGCGAATCCGCACTGACTACAGTGTTCAACATGAATCTGTACTGATGAATCAGCTGGGGGATCACGTGAGGTACTAATCATCAGAACATGTTGTAAGCCTACCTTGACCTGATGCGATGTGCTCATGTTGTACATTACCTACGAGAACAACTCCTGAAGGTACGCAACTGTTCCCTGATCGCTATTGGGTCAGTCCTGGCAGTGCGAAAAGGCATTAGCTGGAGCACGGTGAACATGGCTGCGAAAATGTCTCAATGTCCATTTATGTGAGTATTCGCAAATTGAGGCTACCGGATGTGAAAGTTTGTGTGTCAATTTCCGGCTTCCCCTCCCTCTTAGTCAAACTGCTGACACACTGACCCGAGAGAACAATCAGATAGAGGCAGTCATGAACTTTCGTTCACATGATTCAGAAAGCATTGGGTCAGAGGCCATTGAATCAGCAGAGTGCAGTAGTGCTTGAAGAATGAAACTGTGATTATCTTCAGTGGAATTCATGCATGGACCTTACAGTATTATCTTGCGATAATGGTTTGAATTCTGCAGCACTGCCGGAAGAAGCAGCAGTGTTCCTGGATCCTTTCATTCCTTAAGCAGGTTTCAGTGCTCCAGATATTCCAAACTGGTCGAATTTCTTGAGGTATTCCTGGAAACCGAAAGTAAAAGATTATCAATGGCAACATTCAGGAATCTGCAGGGTTCTCATCAAGTGAAATGGAGAACATGACTTTACAAGCCCCCAACTACTGCCTCCATGAGAAATATGGAGAGCACCGCTGTGCAGAGTTTTCAGTGTTCGGAGTGTCGAAAGAAAGCAAAGAGTGGGGGAAATGGGTCTTTTTCTCGTTGGCGATCAGTGACTAGTGGTTTGCCTCAGGGATCAGTGTTAGGACCGCAATTGTTTACGATTTACATCGATTGTTTGATGTTATGGATCAAGTGTCGTATGTCAAAATTCGGAGATGACACTTGGATGATTGGCAGAGCAAAGTGTGAAGAGGACGCCGAAAGTCTGTAAAGGGGTAAAGATAGTCTATGTGAGTGGGCGAGGGTCTAGCAGATGGAGTACAATGTTGGTAAGTGTCAGGTCATCCATCTTGGTCGGATTAACAGCAAAATTGACTATTATTTGAATGGTAAAAAATTGCAGCATGCTGCTGTGCCGAGGGATCTGGGTGTCCTTGTGCAGGAATCTCAAGCAGTTGGTTTGCAGGTGCAGCAGGTAATTAAGAAGGCAAATGGAATGTTGTCCTTTATTGCTAAAGGGATGGAGTTTAAAAACAGCGAGTTCATGTTGCAACTCGATAAGGTGCTGGTGAGGTCACACTGGAGTACTGTGTACAGTTTTGGTCTCCTTACTTGAGAAAGGATATACTGGCACTGGAGAGGTGCAGAGGAGATTCACTGGGTTGATTCCGGAGTTTAGAGCGTTGGCTTATGGGGAGATACTGAGTAGACTGGGGCTATATGCATTGGAATTCAGAAGAATGAGGGGAGATCTTCTAGAAACATATAAAATTATGAAGGGAATAGATAAGATAGAAGCAGGGATGTTGTTTCCACTGCAGGTGAAACTAGAACTAGGGGGGAAAGCCTGGAAATAAGGGGATGCAGATTTAGGACTGAGTTGAGGAGGAACTTCTTCACACAAAGGATTGTGAATCTGTGGAATTCCCTGCCAAGTGAAGCAGTTGAGGTTACCTCATTAAATGTTTTTAAGGCAAGTGTAGACACATTTTTGAACAGTAAAGGAATTAAGGGCTATGGTGAGCAGGTGGGTAAGTGGAGCTGAGTCCAGAAAAAATCGGCCATGATCTTATTGAATGGCGGAGCAGGCTCGAGGGGCCAGATGGCCTACTCCTGCTCCTAGTTTTATGTTCTTATTTTCGTAAATTAGGGATATGGAACCAAAACTGCACAATGTTTCCTGCGCTCTGCGAATGATCGATATTGATGTCAGAAATGTGTGCACAGTGAAATATGCAGCGTTGCGGTTTTAAGGAATGTACATTTTAAAATAAAATGTGCAAAACTCCATATGTGGTGTAAATAAAGACTATGGAGACAAGAACTGTGATTGTAGTGAGGCCCAAGAGAGGTTTAATTTTACTTGAATTGTGCACCAGGATCACAGTGTTGCCTAAATGAACGATATGAATACAAAAGGTCGGCAGTGCACCAATCGTTGGCCAAACGTAGCGAATGAGAAAGTCAATAAACCTGCAGTTAAAGTGCAAGTTGCTCTGGAATCCATTGCTTTGCCAGAACAACTAAACATTTTACCATCCATTGTGCGAAACAGTGTTCCATAAATTTGCTAATGCAAGGCCTGGCTCGACTGCGTCGAATATTACACATAGTCAGACTCCTTAAACAGCGAAAATAGTTTATCTGTATCTCCGTTATCTTGTCCCGCTATCACCTTGCATAATTCGCACCAATCACTATTGAGCCCCGTCAATCCAGGGAATATAACACTTGTTGGTATAGCATCTCCTTGCAATTTCAAACTTATACTTCTGCGACTATATCAATTAAAATTACATCGCATTCCCTGCAAGCCTGTCAACTCATGTCAGTATAACTCGTCCATAATTGTTTAGCTTCCTTCTCTCTGAAATAGCGGAGTGATATGCAGTACTTTCCAATCGAAAGTTATGCTTCAAGAATCAGATGTACTTTGGAAACAACTTACATCACAGGGATACAAACAATCTGAATCTGCGCATAATCAATCTTAAGTCCATTTTGCCTCTCTTTCTGTAACCTTGCTTGTTCTATGGCTTTTTCAGTGACACGGTGGCAGTGTGGTTACCACTCCTGCCTCGCTGCACCAAGGACAGAGTTCAATCCCAGCCATGGCTGACTTTCTGTGTGGAGATATCTAGTTCTACCCGTTTCGGTGTGGCTTTCCTCCTCTTTTCTGCCAATGGCCACCGATGTGCAAGTTATGTGGATTGGCCATACTAAAATGCACCTGATTGTCCCGAACTCCAAAGGTAAGATGGATTAGCTATGGTAAATGTGTGGCTATGCCATAGGTCAGGGAAGAATCTGCTATGTCCCAGACCAGAAACTACATGGTGTTTTGTGAATCATAGAATCATAGAAACCCTACAGTGCAGAAGGAGGCCATTCGGCCCATCGAGTCTGCACCGACCACAATCCCACCCAGGCCCTACCCCCACATTAAGTTAACCTAGATTTGATTTTGGCTTTGGTGAGCATAAGTTTTTACACTCCAGGTATGATTCAAGTGATCCACTGAGAAGTTTTAATCAAACATAATTTAGCTAAGAACACAGGTAGAACATAGCAAAATGAATTTACATTTTGTTTAACCAAATGCAAAACTTACACATCACACAGTATCTTTCATAACAGCTGTTCATCGCTGCTGTTCAAATTGCAAAGCAGTCCCATCGGCACACAGAACCCTTCAGAATTAGGGAGCATTCAAACAATTGTGATCACTTGATACTAGATTTGCTCCTTTTCATACCGACGGACAGAAATCCAAGCAACAGTTTTCAGAGGAGTTTATAATCTCCAAATCAAGTATCTGGCAGCTAATAGTCTTCATACTTCAGAGACTGGAAAGGACAGGTCCCTCACTCTGCACCTTCCAAAACACCAACACTCAGAAAGCAGAATCTGCAACTCAAGAGAGGGGAAATATGAGATGCAGTTCTCTGCCTCAAGTCCAAACAGCATGTAAACAGAAACTAAGTTGCGCTGTTTTGAGTCACATGATCTGTCAATCAACCCAAGCAAGCCTCACGCTGCAATCCCAAGTGAACACGGAAATAGCAGTAAATTCAGCTTAAAACAAACGTGATGTCAATAATTCTGCTTCAGTCACAAGAGAGGATAGCAGCTCTGGACAATATGGCTACGACAAACTGTGAGGGTTCGGAAACATCCTGCAGAGAAACAGGATTAAACTACATTTCTTAAAGGCACAATTTCGTCACACCTGCGTGGGCAAGATACTCTATGAGACTCAGAGTGGACTCAATTGTTTGAATGCCCTCCTTCTGCTCTGCAGACAATCTATTTATTTCATATACATGGCGAACATTTGTTGACGATCCCTAATTGTCCTTCAAATGAAAGTTGAAAACTGGAACTGAAACTGAAAACTGAGCCATTTTACGGCAGAGTAAGAGACATCACCATTGCTGTCCAACTGGGGTAATCCATAGCGCAGACCCTGTAAACTGGATAGTTTTCCTTCCCGAAAATGAAGCAAATGATTTTATTCAACATGAGTGTGGTGGTCAGTGGTAGACTAGCTTTAAGTCTAGATTTACTGACTATTCAAATTTGTTCAACTTCCATCATGGTGGCATTGTGGCAGCGTGGTTAGCACTGCTGCCTCACAGTGCCAGCGGTCCAGGTTAACAGCGTTAGGTGGCTGTCTGTATGGATTTTCCATGTTTTCCCCATGTCTGTGTGGGTTTGTTATAGGTGATCCAATTTCCTCCCAAATTCCAAAGATATGCAGCTTAGGTGGGTTGGCCATACTCCTTGGCCCCTTACTCTCCAAAAATGTATAGGTTGTGTGGATTGGCTATGCTTAATTGCCCCCTAGTGTCCAAAGATATGTAAGTTAGGCAGATTGGCCGTGTTTAATGCACGTGGTATGGGAGATACGGTGAGAGATGGGCCGAGGTAGAGTGCACTTTGGTCGTCTTCGTTTCTGGTCCGGTGCGCCGAACGCCCTCATTCTGCACTGTGGGGATAGTATGGTATCTGAGTCATAGTTCGACAAACCTTTGTCACAGTCAGTGCACACCCAATTGGTTGAATGGCCTCCCTCTGCACTGCAGACATTCTATTTACTACATATAAATGGCCAACATCTGTTGACGATCCCTAATTTTCCTTCATCGGAAAGTTTTATTGAGCCATTTCACGGCACAGTTATCACAATTACTGTCTCTCTGGAGTATACACAGTAAGAAGTTTAACAACACCAGGTTAAAGTCCAACAGGTTTATTTGGTAGCAAAAGCCACACAAGCTTTCGGAGCTGCAAGCCCCTTCTTCAGGTGACTGGGAATTCTGTTCACAAACAGAGCATATAAAGGCACAAACTCAATTTACATGAATAATGGTTGGAATGCGAATACTTACAACTAATCAAGTCTTTAAGAAACAAAACAATGTGAGTGGAGAGAGCATCAGGACAGGCTAAAAAGATGTGTATTGTCTCCAGACTCTGGAGTGTCCCACAGAACAGACCCTGTTAACTGGATAGATTTCCTTCCCGAAAATAAATAACCACGACTGTGGTGGTCTGTGGTAGACTCGCTTTCAGCCGAGATTTACTGATTGAATTCAAATTCGTCTATCTTCCATGATGGTGGCACAGTGGTAATGTGGTCAGCAATGCTGCCTCACAGAACCAGCGGTCCACGTTAACAGAATTAGGTGGCAGTCTGTGTGAATTTCCCAAGTTTTCCCCATGTCTCTGTTGGCTTGATATGGGTAATCCGATTTCCTCCCAAAGTCCAAAGATATGCAGGTTAGGTTGATTGGTCATGTCACATTGCCACTTGTTCTCCAAAGATTTATATACAATGTGGATTGGCTATGCTTAATTGCCCCCGAGTGTCCAAAGATATGGAGGTCAGGTGGATTGGCCGTGATTAATGCACGTGGGTATGGGAGAGATTGCGCGAGATGGGCCGAAGTGGAGTGTTCTTTTGGCGGGATTGTTTCTGGCCCGATGCGCCAAATGCCCTCCTCCTGCACTTTGGGGATTGTATGGCATCTGAGTCCTTGTTTGGCGAGCGTTTATTCTTCTGAATTATTATTCCAGTGACACTGCCCCTACGCCAAACCTTCCTGCTATCCTTTTTAAATGAATGGCATACCGCATTGGAAATGTTTTCAAGAACCGTATTATAGTTATTGTGCCACTACTAAGCCGGAGACCTCGACAAATGTTCCCGAGATTTCCGTTCAAATCCCAACACAGCAGTTGGGAAAATTTTGACCTTGAGACCAAAAGGCTTAAGAAAAGAATTCGGCAAGTCGGCCCATCGAGTCCACTCCACCATTCAATCATGGCTGATATTTTCCTCAGCTCCATTCTCCTGCCTTTGTCAGAATATTTGAATATAATCCATAATTTTATGTTATGCAATATTTGAATATAATCCATAAAGAAGACATTGAGTAAAAACAAAATTGTCGCAGAAATGTTCGCATGAAACTACCAGATTGCGTTCAGTATCCATGGCGTACTTGTAAGAGAATCTGCAAATATGTGACAGCGGGGTTCCATTCAGGCCATCGAAACCCTGCCGGAGCTCTGTAGATAAAAACACCAGTTCAGTTCCTGTAGCTGCATAAGTTTATTTCTTTTCAAGAGCCTCTTCAAATTATATTGGAAATTAGACACGATCTCTGCATTGGAGGCAACGAAGTCCAGACGATTGCCAATTGTCTTAGAGTTCAAAGTTCAGGTATGCTCTCTCAGCAGCTGAGCGCAGGCCGGTTGACTTTCATCAGCAGCAGTTATTGTTGACCTGCTGACGTTTGCTAATGTTGCAAATTACAAGGGACAGTCGTTCCGAAGACTGTGTCCTAGTCTCTGATGCGTCAATCATGGCAGTGGGGAGCAGTATATATTCAGAATTCTCACAACACCAGGTTAAAGTGCAAGAGGTTTAATTGGCAGCACTAGCTTTCGGAGCCCCAAGTCCCTCCTTCAGGTCAGTGATGACTCGTGTTCACAGCAGGGCATATAAAGTCACAAACTCAATTTATAAGATAATGGGTGGAATGCGAGTCTTTACAGATAATCAGGTCTTAAAGGTACAGATAATGCCAGTTATGAGCGGGTTAAGCACTTGTAAAGAGATGTGTATTGTCTCCAGCCAGGACAGTTAGTTAGATTTTGCAAGCCCAGGCAGCTCCTGGGGGTTACATCAACCCAAGATCCCGGTTCGGGCCGTCCTCATGTGTGTGGAAATTGGCTATCAGTCTCTGCTCAGCGATTCTGCATTGCCGTGCGTCGTGAAGGCCGCCTTGGAAGCCACTTACCCGAAGATCAGAGGCTGAAAGCTCGCGACTGCTGAAGTGTTCCATGAAAGGAAGGGAACATTCCTGCCTGGTGATTGTTGAACAGTGTTCATTCATTTGTTGTCGTAGCGTCTGCATTGTCTCACCAATGTACCATGCCTCGGGACATCTTTTCCTGCAGCGTATCAGGTGGACAACGTTGGCCGAGTTGCAAGCGTATGTACCGTGTACCTGGTGGATAGTGTTCTCACGTGAGAAGATGGCATCCGTGTCGATGATCCGGCAAGTCTTGCAGGGTTGTGTGATGTCGTGGCCATTGTTCTCCTGAAGGCTGGGTAGTTTGCCATCGATGCAAACATCTTTATGCACAGGTTCGAACAAGACCTCTTCACCACACAGGGCCTTCAACCGAAGCTATACACTAGATACATCGATGACATTTTCTTCCTTTGGAGTCATGGTGAACGATCATTGAAACAACTATATGATGACATCAACAAGTTCCATCCCACCATCAAACTCTCCATGGACTACTCTCCGGAATCGGTTGCATTCTTGGACACACGCATCTCCGTCAAGGACGGTCACCTGAGCACCTCACTTTACCGCAAGGCCACGGATACCCTCACGATGCCCAACTTCTCCAGTTTCCGCCCGAAACAAGTTAAAGAAGCCATCCCCTACTGACAAGCCCTCCGTATACACAGGATCTGCTCAGATGAGGAGGATCGCAACAGACGCTTAAAGATGCCCTCATAAGAACAGGATATGGCGCTCGACTCATGGATCGACAGTTCCAACGCGCCACAGCGATAAACTGCACCGACCTCCTCAGAAGACAGACACGGGACACGGCGGGCAGAATACCCTTCATGCAGCTTCCACATAGTACTACCACATCCACAGCCTATCATGCAGCTCTTTGACAGTTGAGAGGCACAATGGAGCTTGTCCGAACGTGTGAGTGGCATCTGTGAAGAGGAAATGCAGCCTGAGGCCTTTGATTTAAGCTGAGTAATATGCGCATAATTCCTGACTTATGATACTGTTAATCAATTAATGAAATTCCTCATAACTTATTTAATTGAAACTTAAAAATGAAGCCATGTGGTTCATAGCCTGCCAAGGCGCTGACGATATAAAAAAAGAGAGCTAGATTTGTCTGGTATTTGCAGTTGAAATCCACAGCTTTGTGCTTAAACGACTATGCAGTGATCATTGAAGACCTGCGGTCTGGCAAATGTGCGCCAGGTGATTCAAACATGTGGCCGAAATAATAAGATGGCAATGCTTGCTATCAACTTTCAGTGTAACCCATTGAGGTAGAATATCGCCTTGACTATCAAAGGGTTAATAATCACACAAATATAAAAATTACACAGCCTGCAACGGGAAATATACACAGGTCTTGACTGAAAGAGCCACAGCTATGAGTCAAGGGCCATTCCCAATTACAAGAGAGGCTTTAGTCGCACAGTTTTCACACAAAAATGTAATTGAATGAGGTGCAGTTGCAGCTCATATGTGCGCATCAGAGCAAGGAACAATGGAAATGGGAGGATATTGTATTGATATCCAATGAGGCAGACATGAAGGGTGAGATTCTCCGGCCTCCCAGCGCATGTTTCCCGGGCATGACACGGCCCGTCAGCGGGCATTGTTTTCCAGTGGCGGGATTTTCTGGTCCCGCAACTGTCAATTGGAAGGCCATTGAAGTCACCACCTGCCAGCTGGAAAAGCGGGGCCCGGGATGTGCTGCCGGCAGTACCGGAGAATGCCGCTATTGAGAAAGGCCGGAGAATTCCGGCCACAGTTAGAATAGACTGATGATACCGGGGACGATTCTCCAGGCCTGCTGCGTTGCTCAAGTAGAACAGCGGGCTGAGAGATGTCACTGCGGGGGCCAAAGTGGGACGAGGACCGGCATCTTACAACTGGTCCCCAGCAACAGGGACCAGACATGATCACCACATTGATGGGGACAGAGACCGATGAGTCCCCTTCCCCGGGTGGTCGGGGCAAGGAATGCCACTTAGTCAGTGTAAGCCTGGCACAACATGCCTGGCATCCTGGCCTTCCACTGGGCACTCTGGTACTGCCCAATGTGCACTCCGAATTGGCAAGTGGGCGGATCCAGAGGGGCGGGACTTACTGGGGTCGCACGGCACTGGGGTCCGATTGCTTCATGTGGTAAGGAGATGTGCTGCGCACTCTGCAATGGGATTGGTGCGGTTGGGAGGGAGGAGACGACGTACGCTGCATATTTGCGGGTTGATCTGGGCTGCCGTGGGAGGGGGAGGGGAAATTGGGGCACTGCATGGGCCTTTTCAGGTATGATGTGGAGATGCCGGCTTTGGACTGGAGTGAACACGATAAGAAGTCTCACAACACCAGATTAAAGTCCAACAGGTTTATTTGGTAGCAAATACAATAAGCTTTCGGAGCACTGCTCCTTCTCAGGTAAGCAGTGATTGGGCGGGACATCCGATATGCCGGAGATTGAGGGGTTGGGTTGGGAATCAATGGGCAGATCAAGAACTGGGAGGCAGGCGATGGAGGTGCCAGTGCGGAAATGCCGACCTCCACAGTGGCAGATCGTCATCTGCACTTTCTCCGGCTTGTCACGCTGATTCCGGCATATCTCCGGCGGGATGACTTGATTTGATTTCATTGAGACTGCCCCAAATCCCCTCCCTCCCCCGCTCCCCTCCACCCTCCAAGACCCCCGCTGACCTGATACGTCTGAAGAAATCTGTGCAGCACAGTGTGGTGGATTTCAAAAATATGTACGCCCAAAAAGACGGCAGGAAAATCTCCAGTCCCGCCCTCCCCCCTCCCCGCCCCCACCACCGTTTTGCACTGAGTTCTTTTTGGACAGGCGCCGGTCATTAAAGTTCAGTAGACGTGCACAATTTGTTGTTGGAAAGCCATACCGAAACCTAATCAATATTTGCAAATGGACATTGGTAACTTTTATACAAATGTGCATCTCTGATTGGTTATATGCTTGTTACTTTTAATCGAATATGGAAGCAGATCGGTTTGTTGAAATCTCTGTCTGACCACTAGGTGGCGAAGGATAGCGCTTGGTCGAGCGAAGTTAACAAAACATAAGAACATAAGAACATAAGAAATAGGAGCAGGAGTAGGCCATCTAGCCCCTCGAGCCTGCCCCGCCATTCAATAAGATCATGGCTGATCTGACGTGGATCAGTACCACTTACCCGCCTGATCCCCATAACCCTTAATTCCCTTACCGCTCAGGAATCCATCCATCCGCGCTTTAAACATATTCAGCGAGGTAGCCTCCACCACCTCAGTGGGCAGAGAATTCCAGAGATTCACCACCCTCTGGGAGAAGAAGTTCCTCCTCAACTCTGTCTTAAACCGACCCCCCTTTATTTTGAGGCTGTGTCCTCTAGTTTTAACTTCCTTAACAGCTGATGTTAATCTTCGAAACACATTTTCTGGCGACTTGAAGAATACAAAGTTTGTGTGCAACAAGCTAAAATGCTGAAATCACCAGCAGATTAGTGACAGGTATACCATTTGTTCTCGGCGCCTGGGATATGACTTAAGATTCGTGATTATTTTGTTTTGATGATACAGTGAAAAGAGTACAGTTGAAAATCGCCTGCTGGTTTCAACAGTCTAATCTTAGTACACTGTAGAACACATATAGTGACTGCGTGGGGAAGCCTCGAGATCAGTTGTAAAAAATCTGCGAGCGCACAGGGTGGTCCACAAGACTAGGGCCATGGCAAAAGATAACATTTAACACAGCAAGGAAGTCAAATTTAAGGAGGACAACGCTGTGAATGTGGAACTCGTGGAATAGGAAGGAGATGCATTAATCCCTCAAGATCATCCAGAAACATTGTACTTTAATTGGAAAGATGCCAAAACAGTGGTTGTCTCCAACAGACACTCTGCCTCGCAGTGAAAATGCTGGAAGCCTTTTAAAGAAATCTGAGATAGGTGATCTCAATCTTCTACTTAGCTCCTTTTGAAGTGTATGGGATATAGAAAGAAGTCTCACAACACCAGTTTAACGTCCAACAGGATTATTTGGTATCACGAGCTTTCGGAGTGTCTACTCACCTGAGAAAGGAGCAGCGCTCTAAAAGCTGGTGATACCGAATCAATCTGTTGGACTTTAACCTCGCGTTGTGAGGTTTCTTACAGTGCTCACCCCAGTCCAACGCCGGCATCTTCACATTATGGGAGCTTCCCCAGCTGCAGTGCAGGTCACCGCAGTTGACCACGGAACAATTAAAGGTATGGAGATATATATTTGGTTATTTAATCGATTAAAGTCAAAACGGGGCAAATGAGCATTTAACCACAAGAAATTCGGATTGTTTTAAGATTCAAAAGATTGAATTGTCGGCTTGAAATATAGGTAGAGAAGTTTTAAGGGCGAAGGAGTCTTGCAGTTTGGCAGCGATCCAATCTGAATTTTCCAGTATATCATTGCATATTATGGGAAACATTTAAATGTGGATGTTGGAAGGAAGGCTGGGGGAAATTGGAATCAGTGTGAGAATTTTATGATGATGACATTAAATCAGGCGTTGGAAATTAGCTGAAAAAATATTTTTAAAATGTGAAGTTATAATACAGAAGAAGGGATAATTTGTTCCCTATTTTATTGTTCACTGTCGCTTGAAGAAGTTCTGAATGGAAATTAAATGTGTTTGACATTTACGAACTGTGAGAACTAATGTATTATGTCTGGATTAACTGGACTGTCAGAAATTTGCATTGTCATTGCTTAGGTCGACATGTGTTAACGGTTTAAAATTTCGGGGAAGATAACCTTATCTTGAGTTTTAATTATCTGAGCTGCGCAGGTTAAAACACAACCACGATAAGACTTACATTATTAATTTTGGTTATTGTTTTTTTTCAACCCCTTGCTTCCGTCTCTGCAGAATAGCTGTGGGCTGCATGTTTCAAATTGCACTGTTTTCTGTCTGACATTGTGCTTTTAAATTCATCAGTCTGTTTAATGGTGAAGAAGAAATTCGCAATTTAGAGGAAGTTGAAGATGGGTTGATCAGGTTTGTCGAACAGTGGCAGATGTAATCTAACCCTCATAAGTGTAAGCAGTTGCACTTGGAAGTTATAATACGACAAGGGAGTATATAACCAATGGAAGAACACGAGGAAGCTCTTGGAAGCAGATGGGCCTTGAGGTCCTTGTTCCCATATCCTTGAAGGTGGCAGATTATTTGAATAAGATAATTAAGGAGGCATAGACGCATTTGTTTTTATCTGTCGTGCGATAGTGTATCAGAGCAGGAACATAATGTTGAAGCTGTACAGCACGTTGGCTAAGCCACAGCTGGACTATTATGTACAGACCTGACTACGTCCATATAAGGAGGATGAGAGTGCACTTGCTCGGGAACAGAGGATGTTCACCAGGATTCTGCATGGGATAGATCATTTGAACTATAGGGGGAGACTGAATAGGCTTCGATTTTTTTCTTTACCGCAGGGAATTCTGAGGAAAGTTGCAGTCGTACTGGATGAAGTTTTAATCACAGGAGCGACTGCAGTGGAACATTTCGGCACTTCAGCGGAGGTCTTATGTTTTTTTTTTCTGATACTGGCGTCGGATTGAAAAGGGAGGTATGTGTGTTGCAGATCTGCGAGGTAATATGCCTCGAGTACAGATTTGTCAAAGATGGATTACACACTGCCGACCAGAACGTTAAGTCCATAAAAGGGGTTCTCACTTCAAGGCACACAGTGGGGTTGAAGTCTTTCCCAGGTCTCATTAATTTGTTTGGACCATTCATAGCGAACATGGCGACATTGCTGCCACCCCCCCCCTCCCCGCCCCCCCCCCCACCCTTCCAAGTCCGTTAAAAATAAAATCAGAAATGTTCGTGGGAAATGTTACGAGAGAACGTCTTTGCAAAAAAAATGCTGTCAACCAATATACTACGACAGTATGACCTACTGAGACCACTCATTGTAACATGCGACCCACCCCTTATTGTATGAGAGAGGCATTATCGCACCGTTCGAACGATGGGAAAGTCAGTGAATATCACTGTGTGTGCGTGTGGCTCAGTGTGCATCAGTGTGTGTGTGTGCGTGTGTGTCAGTGTTTATCACTGTGTGTGTGTGGGTCAGTGTATTTCAATATGTGTGTGCGTTAGTGTGAATCAATGTGTGTGTGTGTGTGTGCCAGTGTGTATCACTGTGTGTCTTTCAGTGTGTATCAATGTGCGTGTGTGTGTCAGTGTGCATCACTGTGTGTGTGTGTCAGTGTGTATCACTGTGTGTCTTTCAGTGTGCATCACTGTGCGTGTGTGGGTCAGTATGTATCACTGTGTGTGTGTGGGTTAGTTTGCGTCACTGTGTGTGTGTGTGTGTGTGAGTGGGTATCACTGTGTGTGTGTCTGGGTCAGTGTGTATCTCTCTGAATGTGTGTGGGTCATGGTGTATCACTGTGTGTGTGGGTCAGTGCGCATCACTGTGTGTGTGTGTCAGTGTGTATCACTGTGTGTCTTTCAGTGTGTATCAATATGCGTGTGTGTGTCAGTGTGCATCACTGTGTGTGTGGGTGAGTGTGTGTGTGTGTCAGTGTGCATCACTGTGTGTGTGTGGGTGAGTGTGTATCACTGTGTGTGTGCGTGTGTCAGTGTGCATCACAGTGTGTGTGTGCGTGTGAGTCAGTGTGTATCACTGAGTGTGTGTGTGTGGGTCAGTGTGTATCACTGTGCGTGTGTGGGTCAGTGTGTATCACTATCTGTGTGTTGGTTAGTGTGCATCACTGTGAGTGTGTGGGTTAGTGTGCATCACTGTTTGTGTGTTGGTGAGTGTGTATCACTCTGTGTGTGTGTGTGTCAGTGTGCATCACTGTGTGTGTTTGTGTGTGTCAGTTTGTATCACTGTGTGTGTGTGTGTGTGGGTCAGTGTGTAGCACTGTGCGTGTGTGGGTCAGTGTGTATCACTGTCTGTGTGTGGCAGTGTGTATCACTGTGCGTGTGTGGGTCAGTGTGTATCACTGTGCGTGTGTGGGTTAGTGTGCATCACTGTCTGTGTGTGGGTCAGTGTGTATCACTGTGTGTGAGGGTCAGTGTGAATCACTGTGTGTGTGTGAAATTGTGTATCACTGTGTGTCAGTGTGTGCATGTCAGTGTGTATCACTGTGTGTGTGTGTGTGTTTGTGTCAGTGTGTGTGTGTGTGTCACTGTGTGCGTGGGTCAGTGAGTATCACTGTGTCTGTGTGTGTAGGTCAGTGTGTATCACTGTGTCTGTGTGTGTTGGTCAGTGTGCATCACTGTGAGTGTGTGTATCACTGTGTGTGTGCGTCAGTGAATATCACTGTGTGTGCGTGTGGCTCAGTGTGCATCAGTGTGTGTGTGTGTGTGTGTGTGTGTCAGTGTTTATCACTGTGTGTGTGTGGGTCAGTGTATTTCAATATGTGTGTGCGTTAGTGTGAATCAATGTGTGTGTGTGTGTGTGCCAGTGTGTATCACTGTGTGTCTTTCAGTGTGTATCAATGTGCGTGTGTGTGTCAGTGTGCATCACTGTGTGTGTGGGTCAGTGTGTATCACTGTGTGTGTGTGTTTGTGTGTGTGTGTGTCAGTGTGCATCACTGTGTGTGTGTGTGTGTCAGTGTGCATCACAGTGTGTGTGTGTGTGTGTGTGTGAGTCAGTGTGTATCACTGAGAGTGTGTGTGTGTGAGGGTCAGTGTGTATCACTGTGCCTGTGTGGGTCAGTGTGTATCACTGTCTGTGTGTGGGTTAGTGTGCATCACTGTGTGTGTTTGGCTTAGTGTGCACCACTGTTTGTGTGTTGGTGAGTGTGTATCACTCTGTGTGTGTGTGTGTCAGTGTGCATCACTGTGTGTGTGTGTCTGTCAGTTTGTATCACTGTGTGTGTATGTGTGTGTGTGTGTGTGGGTCAGTGTGTAGCACTGTGTGTGTGCGTGTGTCAGTGTGCATCACTGTGTGTGTGTGTGTGAGTCAGTGTGTATCACTGTGTGTGTGTGTGTGGGTCAGTGTGTATCACTGTGCGTGTGTGGGTCAGTGTGTATCACTGTCTGTGTGTGGCTTAGTGTGCATCACTGTGTGTGTGTGCGTTAGTGTGCATCACTGTTTGTATGTTGGTGAGTGTGTATCACTCTGTGTGTGTGTGTGTCAGTGTGCATCACTGTGTGTGTTTGTGTGTGTCAGTTTGTATCATTGTGTGTGTGGGTCAGTGTGTAGCACTGTGCGTGTATGGGTCAGTGTGTATCACTGTGCGTGTGTGGGTCAGTGTGTATCACTGTCTGTGTGTGGCAGTGTGTATCATTGTGCGTGTGTGGGTCAGTGTGTATCACTGTGCGTGTGTGGGTTAGTGTGCATCACTGTCTGTGTGTGGGTCAGTGTGTATCACTGTGTGTGAGGGTCAGTGTGTATCACTGTGTGTGTGTGTGAAAGTGCGTATCACTGTGTGTCAGTGTGTATCACTGTGTGTGTGTGTGTTTGTGTCAGAGTGTGTGTGTGTCACTGTGTGCGTGGGTCAGTGAGTATCACTGTGTCTGTGTGTGTAGGTCAGAGTGTATCACTGTGTCTGTGTGTGTTGGTCAGTGTGCATCACTGTGTGTGTGAGTGTGTATCACTGTGTGTGTGCGTCAGTGAATATCACTGTGTGCGCGTGTGGCTCAGTGTGCATCAGTGTGTGTGTGTGTGTGTGTGTGTCAGTGTTTATCACTGTGTGTGTGTGGGTCAGTGTATTTCAATATGTGTGTGCGTTAGTGTGTATCACTGTGTGTGTGTGTGTTTGTCTCAGTGTGTGTGTGTGTCACTGTGTGCGTGGGTCAGTGAGTATCACTGTGTCTGTGTGTGTAGGTCAGTGTGTATCACTGTGTTTGTGTGTGTTGGTCAGTGTGCATCACTGTGTATGTGTGTGTGTGTGTGTATCACTGTGTGTGTGCGTCAGTGAATATCACTGTGTGTGCGTGTGGCTCAGTGTGCATCAGTGTGTGTGTGTGTGTGTGTGTGTCAGAGTTTATCACTGTGTGTGTGTGGGTCAGTGTATTTCAATATGTGTGTGCGTTAGTGTGAATCAATGTGTGTGTGTGTGTGCCAGTGTGTATCACTGTGTGTGTGTGTGTGTGTGTGAGGGTCATTGTGTGTCACTGTGTGTGTGTGTCAGTGTGGATCACTGTGTGTGTGTGTGTGTCAGTTACTATCATGGTGTGTGTGGGTTAATGTGCATCACTGTGTGTGTGTGTGGGTGAGTGAGTATCAGTGGTTGTGTGTGTCAGTGTGTATCACTGTGTGTGTTTGTGACAGAGTGCATCACTGTGTGTGTGTGTCAGGTGTGTATCACTGTGTGTGAGGGTCAGTGTGTATCACTGTGTGTGTGTGTGAAAGTGCGTATCACTGTGTGTCAGTGTGTGCATGTCAGTGTGTATCACTGTGTGTGTGTGTGTTTGTGTCAGTGTGTGTGTGTGTCACTGTGTGCGTGGGTCAGTGAGTATCACTGTGTCTGTGTGTGTAGGTCAGAGTGTATCACTGTGTCTGTGTGTGTTGGTCAGTGTGCATCACTGTGTGTGTGAGTGTGTATCACTGTGTGTGTGCGTCAGTCAATATCACTGTGTGTGCGTGTGGCTCAGTGTGCATCAGTGTGTGTGTGTGTGTGTCAGTGTTTATCACTGTGTGTGTGTGGGTCAGTGTATTTCAATATGTGTGTGCGTTAGTGTGTATCACTGTGTGTGTGTGTGTGTGTGTTTGTGTCAGTGTGTGTGTGTGTCACTGTGTGCGTGGGTCAGTGAGTATCACTGTGTCTGTGTGTGTTGGTCAGTGTGTATCACTGTGTCTGTGTGTGTTGGTCAGTGTGCATCACTGTGTATGTGTGTGTGTGTGTGTATCACTGTGTGTGTGCGTCAGTGAATATCACTGTGTGTGCGTGTGGCTCAGTGTGTGTGTGTGTGTGTGTGTCAGAGTTTATCACTGTGTGTGTGTGGGTCAGTGTATTTCAATATGTGTGTGCGTTAGTGTGAATCAATGTGTGTGTGTGTGTGTGCCAGTGTGTATCACTGTGTGTGTGTGTGTGTGTGTGTGAGGGTCATTGTGTGTCACTGTGTGTGTGTGTCAGTGTGGATCACTGTGTGTGTGTGTGTGTGTGTGTCAGTTACTATCATGGTGTGTGTGGGTTAATGTGCATCACTGTGTGTGTGTGTGGGTGAGTGAGTATCAGTGGTTGTGTGTGTCAGTGTGTATCACTGTGTGTGTTTGTGACAGAGTGCATCACTGTGTGTGTGTGTCAGGTGTGTATCACTGTGTGTGTGTGTGTTTGGATCACTGTGTGTGTGTCAGTGTGCATCGCTGGGTGTGTGTGTCAGTTTCTATCATGGTGTGTGTGGGTTCATGTGGTTCACTGTGTGTGTGGGTGAGTGTGCATCACTGTGTGTGTGTGTGGGTCAGTGTGTATCACTGTGTGTGTGTGCGTGTGTCAGTGTGTATCACTGTGTGTGGGGCTCAGCATGCTTCACTGTGTGTGTGTGTCAGTGCGTATCACTGTGTGTGTGTGTGTGTCAGTGTGTATCACTGTATGTGTGTGTGGGTCAGTGTGTATCACTGTGTGTGTGTTTTTGTCAGTGTGTATCACTGTGTGTGTGTGTGTGTGTCAGTCTGCATCACTGTGTGTGTAGGTCAGTGTGTATCACTGTGTGTGTGTGTGTGTATCTGTCAGTGTGCCTCACTGTGTGTGTGTGGGTTAGTGTGCATCACTGAGTCTGTGTGAGTTAGTGTGCATCACTGTGTCTGTGTGAGTGTGTGTGTGTGTGTATCACTGTGTGTGTGCGTCAGTGAATATCACTGTGTGTGCGTGTGGCTCAGTGTGCATCAGTGTGTGTGTGTGTGTGTGTGTTTCAGTGTTTATCACTGTGTGTGTGTGTGGGTCAGTGTATTTCAATGTATGTGTGGGTTAGTGTGCATCAGTCTGTGTGTGCCAGTGTGTATCACTGTGTGTGTGTGTGTGTGTGTGTGAGGGTCATTGTGTATCACTGTGTGTGTGTGTCAGTGTGGATCACTGTGTGTGTGTGTGTCAGTTACTATCATGGTGTGTGTGGGTTAATGTGCATCACTGTGTGTGTGTGGGTGAGTGTGTATCACTGGGTGTGTGTGTCAGTGTGTATCACTGTGTGTGTTTGTGTCAGAGTGCATCACCGTGTGTGTGTGTCAGTGTGTATCACTGTGTGTGTGTGTGTCAGTGTGTGTCACTGTGTGTGTGTGTGTGTGTGTGTCGGTTTGGATCACTGTGTGTGTGTCAGAGTGCATCGCCTGGTGTGTGTGTGTCAGTTTCTATCATGGTGTGTGTGGGTTCATGTGGATCACTGTGTGTGTGTGGGTGAGTGTGCATCACTGGGTGTGTGCGTGTGTCAGTGTGTATCACTGTGTGTGTGTGTCATTGTGCATCACTGTGGGTGTGTGGGTCAGTGTGTATCACTGTGTGTGTGTGTGTCAGTGTGTATCACCGTGTGTGTGTGGGTCAGTGTGTATGACAGTGTGTGTGTGTGTGTATCAATGTGCATCACTGTGTGTGTGTGTGTCAGTGAGGAGCACTGTGTGTGTCAGTGTGCATCGCTGGGTGTGTGTGTGTAAGTTTGTGTGTGTGGGTTAATGTGCATCACTGTGTGTGTGTCACTGTGTGTGTGTGTGTGTGTGTGTATGTGTATCACTGTGTGTGTGTGAGTGTGTGTCAGTGTGTATCACTGTGTGTGTGTCAGTGTGTATTACTTTGTGTTTGTGGGTCAATGTGTACCACGGTGTGTGTGTCGGTCAGTCTGTATTACTTTGTGTGTGTCAGTGTTCATCACTGTGTGTGTGGGTCAGTGTGTATCACTGTGTGTGTGTGTGTGTCAGTGTGTATCACTGTGTGTGTGCGTGTCAGTGTGTATCACTGTGTGTGTGCGTGTCAGTGTGTATTACTGTGTATGTGGGGGTCAGCGTGTATCACTGTGTGTGTGTGTGTGTGTCAGTGTGTATCACTGTGTGTCTTTCAGTGTGCATCACTGTGCGTGTGTGGGTCAGTGTGTATCACTGTGTGTGTGTGGGTTAGTTTGCATCACTGTGTGTGTGTGTGTGTGTGAGTGGGTATCACTGTGTGTGTGTCTGGTTCAGTGTGTATCTCTGTGAATGTGTGTGGGTCATGGTGTATCACTGTGTGTGTGTGTGGGTCAGTGCGCATCACTGTGTGTGTGTGTGTCAGTGTGTATCACTGTGTGTCTTTCAGTGTGTATCAATGTGCGTGTGTGTGTCAGTGTGCATCACTGTGTGTGTGGGTCAGTGTGTATCACTGTGTGTGTGTGTTTGTGTGTGTGTGTGTCAGTGTGCATCACTGTGTGTTTGTGTGTGTCAGTGTGCATCACTGTGTGTGTGTGTGGGTGAGTGTGTATCACTGTGTGTGCGTGTGTCAGTGTGCATCACAGTGTGTGTGTGTGTGAGTCAGTGTGTATCACTGAGTGTGTGTGTGTGTGAGGGTCAGAGTGTATCACTGTGCGTGTGTGGGTCAGTGTGTATCACTGTCTGTGTGTGGGTTAGTGTGCATCACTGTGTGTGTGTGGCTTAGTGTGCATCACTGTTTGTGTGTTGGTGAGTGTGTATCACTCTGTGTGTGTGTGTGTCAGTGTGCATCACTGTGTGTGTGTGTCTGTCAGTTTGTATCACTGTGTGTGTGTGTGTGTGGGTCAGTGTGTAGCAAAGTGTGTGTGCGTGTGTCAGTGTGCATCACTGTGTGTGTGTGTGAGTCGGTGTGTATCACTGTGTGTGTGTGTGTGTGTGTGGGTCAGTGTGTATCACTGTGCGTGTGTGGGTCAGTGTGTATCACTGTCTGTGTGTGGGTTAGTGTGTATCACTGTGCGTGTGTGGGTCAGTGTGTATCACTGTCTGTGTGTGGTTTAGTGTGCATCAAAGTGTGTGTGTGGGTTAGTGTGCATCACTGTTTGTATGTTGGTGAGTGTGTATCACTCTGTGTGTGTGTGTCAGTGTGCATCAGTGTGTGTGTTTGTGTGTGTCAGTTTGTATCACTGTGTGTGTGTGTGTGTGGGTCAGTGTGTAGCACTGTGCGTGTATGGGTCAGTGTCTATCACTGTGCGTGTGTGGGCCAGTGTGTATCACTCTCTGTGTGTGGCAGTGTGTATCATTGTGCGTCTGTGGGTCAGTGTGTATCACTGTGCGTGTGTGGGTTAGTGTGCATCACTGTCTGTCTGTGGTTCAGTGTGTATCACTGTGTGTGAGGGACAGTGTGTATCACTGTGTGTCAGTGTGTGCATGTCAGTGTGTATCACTGTGTGTGTGTGTGTGTGTTTGTGTCAGTGTGTGTGTGTGTCATTGTGTGCGTGGGTCAGTGAGTATCACTGTGTCTGTGTGTGTAGGTCAGTGTGTATCACTGTGTCTGTGTGTGTTGGTCAGTGTGCATCACTGTGTGTGTGTGTGTGTATCACTGTGTGTGTGCGTCAGTGAATATCACTGTGTGTGCGTATGGCTCAGTGTGCATCAGTGTGTGTGTGTGTGTCAGTGTTTATCACTGTGTGTGTGTGGGTCAGTGTATTTCAGTATGTGTGTGCGTTAGTGTGCATCAGTGTGTGTGTGTGTGCCAGTGTGTATCACTGTGTGTGTGTGTGTGTGAGCGTCATTGTGTGTCACTGTGTGTGTGTGTCAGTGTGGATCACTGTGTGTGTGTGTGTGTGTGTGTGTGTGTGTGTGTCAGTTACTATCATGGTGTGTGTGGGTTAATGTGCATCACTGTGTGTGTGTGTGGGTGAGTGAGTATCAGTGGTTGTGTGTGTCAGTGTGTATCACTGTGTGTGTTTGTGTCAGAGTGCATCACTGTGTGTGTGTGTCAGTGTGTATCAATGTGTGTGTGTGTCGGTTTGGATCACTGTGTGTGTGTCAGTGTGCATCGCTGGGTTTGTGTGTCAGTTTCTATCATGGTGTGTGTGGGTTCATGTGGTTCACTGTGTGAGTGGGTGAGTGTGCATCACTGTGTGTGTGTGTGGGTCAGTGTGTATCACTGTGTGTGTGTGTGTCAGTGTGTATCACTGTGTGTGGGGCTGAGCATGCATCACTGTGTGTGTGTGTCAGTGTATATCACTGTGTGTGTGTGTGTGTCAGTGTGCATCACTGTATGTGTGTGTGGTTCAGTGTGTATCACTGTGTGTGTATGTGTCAGTGTGTATCTCTGTGTGTGTGTGTGTCAGTCTGCATCACTGTGTGTGTGGGTCAGTGTGTATCACTGTGTGTGTGTGTGTGTGTGTATGTGTCAGTGTGCCTCACTGTGCGTGTGTGTGTTAGTGTGCATCACTGAGTCTGTGTGAGTTAGTGTGATTCACTGTGTCTGTGTGTGTGTGTGTGTGTGTGTGTGTGTGTCACTGTGAGTGTGCGTCAGTGAATATCACTGTGTGTGCGTATGTTAGTGTGCATCAGTGTGTGTGTGTGCGTGTGTCAATATTTATCACTGTGTGTATGTGGGTCAGTGTGCATCAATGTATGTGTGGGTTAGTGTGCATCAGTCTGTGTGTGCCAGTGTGTATCACTGTGTGTGTGTGTGTGAGAGAGAGAGGGTCAGTGTGTATCACTGTGTGTGTGTGAAAGTGTGGATCACTGTGTGTGTGTGTGTGTCAGTCTCTTTCATGGTGTGTGTGGGTTAATGTGCATCACTGTGTGTGTTTATGGGTGATTGTGAATCACGGTGTATGTTTGTCAGTGTGTATCACTGTGTGTGTGGGTCAGTGTGTATCACTGTGTGTATTTGTGTCAGAGTGCATCACTGTGTGTGTCTGTCAGTGTGCATCACTGTGTGTATGTGTCAGTGTGTGTCACTGTGTGAGTGTATGTGTCAGTGTGGATCACTGTGTGTGTGTCAGTGTGCATCGATGTGTGTGTGGGTCAGTGTGTATCACTATGTGTATTTGTGTCAGAGTGCATCACTGTGTGTGTGTGTCAGTGTGCATCACTGTGTGTGTGTGTCGGTGTGTGTCACTGTGTGAGTGTGTGTGTCAGTGTGGATCACTGTGTGTGTGTCAGTGTGCATCGCTGGGTGTGTGTGTGTCACTTTCTATCATGGTGTGTGTGGGTTAATGTGGATCACTGTATGTGTGGGGGTGAGTGTGTATCACTGTGTGTGTGCGTGTGTCAGTGTGTATCACTGTGTGTGTGTGTCATTGTGCATCACTTTGCGTGTGGGTCAGTGTGTATCACTGTGTGTGTGGGTCAGTGTGTATCACTGTGTGTGTGTGTCAGTGTGCATCACTGTGTGTGTGTGTTTGTGTCAGTCTGCATCACTGTGTGTGTGGGTCAGTGTGTATCACTGTGTGCGTGTGTGTATGTGTCAGTGTGCATCACTGTGTGTTTGTGGGTTAGTGTGCATCACTGTGTCTGTGTGAGTCAGTGTGCATCACTGTGTCTGTGTGTGTGTGTGTGTGTATCACTGTGTGTGTGCGTCAGTGAATATCACTGTGTGTGCGTGTGGCTCAGTGTGCATCTGTGTGTGTGTGTGTCTGTGTCAGTGATTATCACTGTGTGTGTGTGGGTCAGTGTATTTCAATATGTGTGTGCGTTAGTGTGCATCAGTGTGTGTGTGTGTGTGTGTGTGCCAGTGTGTATCACTGTGTGTGTGTGTGTCTGTGTGTGTGTGTGTGAGGGTCTTTGTGTGTCACTATGTGTGTGTGTCAGTGTGGATCACTGTGTGTGTGTGTGTGTCAGTTACTATCATGGTGTGTGTGGGTTAATGTGCATCACTGTGTGTGTGTGTGGGTGAGTGAGTATCAGTGGTTGTGTGTGTCAGTGTGTATCACTGTGTGTGTTTGTGTCAGAGTGCATCACTGTGTGTGTGTGTCAGTGTGTATCACTGTGTGTGTGTGTCGGTTTGGATCACTGTGTGTGTGTCAGTGTGCATCGCTGGGTGTGTGTGTCAGTTTCTATCATGGTGTGTGTGGTTCATGTGGTTCACTGTGTGTGTGGTGAGTGTGCATCACTGTGTGTGTGTGTGGGTCAGTGTGTATCACTGTGTGTGTGTGTCAGTGTGTATCACTGTGTGTGGGGCTCAGCGTGCATCACTGTGTGTGTGTGTCAGTGTGTATCACTGTGTGTGTGTGTGTGTGTGTGTGCCAGTGTGCATCACTGTATGTGTGTGTGGGTCAGTGTGGATCACTGTGTGTCTGTGTGTGTCAGTGTGTATCACTGTGTGTGTGTGTGTGTCAGTCTGCATCACTGTGTGTGTGGGTCAGTGTGTATCACTGTGTGTGTGTGTGTGTGTGTATGTGTCAGTGTGCCTCACTGTGTGTGTGTGGGTTAGTGTGCATCACTGAGTCTGTGTGAGTTAGTGTGCATCACTGTGTCTGTGTGTGTGTGTGTGTGTGTGTATCACTGTGTGTGTGCGTCAGTGAATATCACTGTGTGTGCGTGTGCGTCAGTGTGCATCAGTGTGTGTGTGTGTGCGTGTGTCAATGTTTATCACTGTGTGTATGTGGGTCAGTGTGCATCAACGTGTCTGTGGGTTTGTGTGCATCACTGTGTGTGTGTGTCAGTGTGTATCACTGTGTGTGTGTGTGTGTGTGTGTGTGTGTGAGGGTCAGTGTGTATCACTGTGTGTGTGTGACAGTGTGGATCACTGTGTGTGTTTGTGTCAGAGTGCATCACTGTGTGTGTGTGTCAGTGTGTATCACTGTGTGTGTGTGTCGGTTTGGATCACTGTGTGTGTGTCAGTGTGCATCGCTGGGTGTGTGTGTCAGTTTCTATCATGGTGTGTGTGGTTCATGTGGTTCACTGTGTGTGTGGTGAGTGTGCATCACTGTGTGTGTGTGTGGGTCAGTGTGTATCACTGTGTGTGTGTGTCAGTGTGTATCACTGTGTGTGGGGCTCAGCATGCATCACTGTGTGTGTGTGTCAGTGTGTATCACTGTGTGTGTGTGTGTGTGTGTGTGTCAGTGTGCATCACTGTATGTGTTTGTGGGTCAGTGTGTATCACTGTGTGTGTGTGTGTCAGTGTGCATCACTGTATGTGTTTGTGGGTCAGTGTGTATCACTGTGTGTGTGTGTGTCAGTGTGTATCACTGTGTGTGTGTGTGTGTGTGTGTCAGTGTGCATCACTGTGTGTGTGGGTCAGTGTGTATCGCTGTGTGTGTGTGTGTGTGTGTGTATGTGTCAGTGTGCCTCACTGTGTGTGTGTGGGTTAGTGTGCATCACTGAGTCTGTGTGAGTTAGTGTGCATCACTGTGTCTGTGTGTGTGCCTGTGTGTGTGTGTGTATCACTGTGTGTGTGCGTCAGTGAATATCACTGTGTGTGCGTGTGCGTCAGTGTGCATCAGTGTGTGTGTGTGTGCGTGTGTCAATGTTTATCACTGTGTGTATGTGGGTCAGTGTGCATCAATGTGTCTGTGGGTTTGTGTGCATCACTGTGTGTGTGTGTCAGTGTGTATCACTGTGTGTGTGTGTGTGTGTGTGTGTGTGAGGGTCAGTGTGTATCACTGTGTGTGTGTGACAGTGTGGATCACTGTGTGTGTGTGTGTCAGTTTCTATCATGGTGTGTGTGGGTTAATGTGCATCACTGTGTGTGTTTATGGGTGATTGTGAATCACTGTGTATGTTTGTCAGTGTGTATCACTGTGTGTGTGGGTCAGCGTGTATCGCTGTGTGAATTTGTGTCAGAGTGCATCACTGTGTGTGTGTGTCAGTGTGCATCACTGTGTGTGTGTGTCAGTGTGTGTCACTGTGGGAGTGTATGTGTCACTGTGGATCTCTGTTTGTGTGTCAGTGTGCATCGCTGGCTGTGTGTGTGTCACTTTCTATCATGGTGTGTGTGGGTTAATGTGGATCACTGTATGTGTGTGGGTGAGTGTGTATCACTGTGTGTGTGCGTGTGTCAGTGTGTATCACTGTGTGTGTGTGTCATTGTGCATCACTTTGTGTGTGGGTCAGTGTGTATCACTGTGCGTGTGTGGGTCAGTGTGTATCACTGTGTGTGTGTGTGTGTGTCAGTCTGCATCACTTTGTGTGTGGGTCAGTGTGTATCACTGTGTGTGTGTGTGTGTCAGTGTGCATCACTGTGTGTTTGTGTGTGTCAGTCTGCATCACTGTGTGTGTGGGTCAGTGTGTATCACTGTGTGCGTGTGCGTATGTGTCAGTGTGCATCACTGTGTGTGTGTGGGTTAGTGTGCATCACTGTGTCTGTGTGAGTCAGTGTGCATCACTGTGTCTGTGTGTGTCAATTTCTATCATGGTGTGTGTGGGTTAATGTAGATCACTGTGCGTGTGTGTGTCAGTGTGTATCACTGTGTGTCTGTGTGGGTCAGTGTGTATCACTTTGTGTTTGTGGGTCAATGTGTACCACTGTGTGTGTGTGGGTCAGTGTGTATCACTTTGTGTTTGTGGGTCAATGTTTACCACTGTGTGTGTGTGGGTCAGTGTGTATCAATGTGTGTGGGTCAGAGTGTATCACTGTGTGTGTGTGTGTGTGTGTGTGTGTGTGTGTCAGTGTGCATCACTGTGTGTATGTGTCAGTGTACATCACTGTGTGTGTGTGGGTTACTGTGCATTAATGTGTGTGTGTGTGGGTGAGTGTGTATCACTGTGTGTGTGTGTGTGTGTGTCAGTGTGTATCACAGTGTGTCTTTCAGTGTTGTTTCACTGTGTGTGTGTGGGTCAGTGTGTGTGTCACTGTGTGTGTTTGGGTTAGTGTGCATCACCGTGTGTGTGTGTGGGTGAGTGTGTATCACTGTGAATGTGTGTGGGTCAGTTTGTATCACTGTGAATATGTGTGGGTCAGTGTGTATCACTGTGTGTGTGTGTGGGTCAGTGCGCATCACAATGTGTGTGTGTCAGTGTGAATCACTGTGAGTCTTTCAGTGTGTATGACAGTGCGTGTGTGGGTCAGTGTGTATCACTGTGTGTGTGGGTCAGTGTGTATCACTGGGTGTGTGTGTCAGTGTGTATCACTGTGTGTGTGTGTGTGTGTGTGTCAGTGTGTGTCTGTCAGTGTGTATCACTGTGTGTGTGTGTGTGTGTGTCATTGTGCATCACTGTGTGTGTGGGTCAGTGTGTATCACTGTGTCTGTGTGGGTCAGTGTGTATCACTGTGTGTGTCAGTGTGTATCACTGTGTGTGTGTGTGTGTGTGTGTGTGTGTCTGTGTGTCAGTGTGTCAGTGTGTGTGTGTCAGTGTGCATCACTGTGTGTGTGTGTGTGTGTGTGTGTGTGTCAGTCTGCATCACTGTGTGTGTTTGGGTCAGTGTGTATCACTGTGTGTGCGTGTGGGTCAGTGTGCATCAGTGTGTGTGTGGGTTTGTGTGCATCACTGTGTGTGTGTGTGTCAGTGTGTATCACTGTGTGTGTGTGTCAGTGTGCATCACTGTGTGTGTGTGTCGGTGTGTGTCACTGTGTGAGTGTGTGTGTCAGTGTGGATCACTGTGTGTGTGTCAGTGTGCATCGCTGGGTGTGTGTGTGTCACTTTCTATCATGGTGTGTGTGGGTTAATGTGGATCACTGTATGTGTGGGGGTGAGTGTGTATCACTGTGTGTGTGCGTGTGTCAGTGTGTATCACTGTGTGTGTGTGTGTCATTGTGCATCACTTTGTGTGTGGGTCAGTGTGTATCACTGTGTGTGTGGGTCAGTGTGTATCACTGTGTGTGTGTGTCAGTGTGCATCACTGTGTGTGTGTGTGTTTGTGTCAGTCTGCATCACTGTGTGTGTGGGTCAGTGTGTATCACTGTGTGCGTGTGTGTATGTGTCAGTGTGCATCACTGTGTGTTTGTGGGTTAGTGTGCATCACTGTGTCTGTGTGAGTCAGTGTGCATCACTGTGTCTGTGTGTGTGTGTGTGTGTATCACTGTGTGTGTGCGTCAGTGAATATCACTGTGTGTGCGTGTGGCTCAGTGTGCATCTGTGTGTGTGTGTGTCTGTGTCAGTGATTATCACTGTGTGTGTGTGGGTCGGTGTATTTCAATATGTGTGTGCGTTAGTGTGCATCAGTGTGTGTGTGTGTGTGTTCCAGTGTGTATCACTGTGTGTGTGTGTGTCTGTGTGTGTGTGTGTGAGGGTCTTTGTGTGTCACTATGTGTGTGTGTCAGTGTGGATCACTGTGTGTGTGTGTGTGTCAGTTACTATCATGGTGTGTGTGGGTTAATGTGCATCACTGTTTGTGTGTGTGGGTGAGTGAGTATCAGTGGTTGTGTGTGTCAGTGTGTATCACTGTGTGTGTTTGTGTCAGAGTGCATCACTGTGTGTGTGTGTCAGTGTGTATCACTGTGTGTGTGTGTCGGTTTGGATCACTGTGTGTGTGTCAGTGTGCATCGCTGGGTGTGTGTGTCAGTTTCTATCATGGTGTGTGTGGTTCATGTGGTTCACTGTGTGTGTGGTTAGTGTGCATCACTGTGTGTGTGTGTGGGTCAGTGTGTATCACTGTGTGTGTGTGTCAGTGTGTATCACTGTGTGTGGGGCTCAGCGTGCATCACTGTGTGTGTGTGTCAGTGTGTATCACTGTGTGTGTGTGTGTGTGTGTGTGCCAGTGTGCATCACTGTATGTGTGTGTGGGTCAGTGTGGATCACTGTGTGTCTGTGTGTGTCAGTGTGTATCACTGTGTGTGTGTGTGTGTCAGTCTGCATCACTGTGTGTGTGGGTCAGTGTGTATCACTGTGTGTGTGTGTGTGTGTGTATGTGTCAGTGTGCCTCACTGTGTGTGTGTGGGTTAGTGTGCATCACTGAGTCTGTGTGAGTTAGTGTGCATCACTGTGTCTGTGTGTGTGTGTGTGTGTGTGTATCACTGTGTGTGTGCGTCAGTGAATATCACTGTGTGTGCGTGTGCGTCAGTGTGCATCAGTGTGTGTGTGTGTGCGTGTGTCAATGTTTATCACTGTGTGTATGTGGGTCAGTGTGCATCAACGTGTCTGTGGGTTTGTGTGCATCACTGTGTGTGTGTGTCAGTGTGTATCACTGTGTGTGTGTGTGTGTGTGTGTGAGGGTCAGTGTGTATCACTGTGTGTGTGTGACAGTGTGGATCACTGTGTGTGTTTGTGTCAGAGTGCATCACTGTGTGTGTGTGTCAGTGTGTATCACTGTGTGTGTGTGTCGGTTTGGATCACTGTGTGTGTGTCAGTGTGCATCGCTGGGTGTGTGTGTCAGTTTCTATCATGGTGTGTGTGGTTCATGTGGTTCACTGTGTGTGTGGTGAGTGTGCATCACTGTGTGTGTGTGTGGGTCAGTGTGTATCACTGTGTGTGTGTGTCAGTGTGTATCACTGTGTGTGGGGCTCAGCATGCATCACTGTGTGTGTGTGTCAGTGTGTATCACTGTGTGTGTGTGTGTGTGTGTGTGTCAGTGTGCATCACTGTATGTGTTTGTGGGTCAGTGTGTATCACTGTGTGTGTGTGTGTCAGTGTGTATCACTGTGTGTGTGTGTGTGTGTGTCAGTGTGCATCACTGTGTGTGTGGGTCAGTGTGTATCACTGTGTGTGTGTGTGTGTGTGTGTATGTGTCAGTGTGCCTCACTGTGTGTGTGTGGGTTAGTGTGCATCACTGAGTCTGTGTGAGTTAGTGTGCATCACTGTGTCTGTGTGTGTGCCTGTGTGTGTGTGTGTATCACTGTGTGTGTGCGTCAGTGAATATCACTGTGTGTGCGTGTGCGTCAGTGTGCATCAGTGTGTGTGTGTGTGCGTGTGTCAATGTTTATCACTGTGTGTATGTGGGTCAGTGTGCATCAATGTGTCTGTGGGTTTGTGTGCATCACTGTGTGTGTGTGTCAGTGTGTATCACTGTGTGTGTGTGTGTGTGTGTGTGTGTGAGGGTCAGTGTGTATCACTGTGTGTGTGTGACAGTGTGGATCACTGTGTGTGTGTGTGTCAGTTTCTATCATGGTGTGTGTGGGTTAATGTGCATCACTGTGTGTGTTTATGGGTGATTGTGAATCACTGTGTATGTTTGTCAGTGTGTATCACTGTGTGTGTGGGTCAGTGTGTATCGCTGTGTGAATTTGTGTCAGAGTGCATCACTGTGTGTGTGTGTCAGTGTGCATCACTGTGTGTGTGTGTCAGTGTGTGTCACTGTGGGAGTGTATGTGTCACTGTGGATCTCTGTTTGTGTGTCAGTGTGCATCGCTGGCTGTGTGTGTGTCACTTTCTATCATGGTGTGTGTGGGTTAATGTGGATCACTGTATGTGTGTGGGTGAGTGTGTATCACTGTGTGTGTGCGTGTGTCAGTGTGTATCACTGTGTGTGTGTGTCATTGTGCATCACTTTGTGTGTGGGTCAGTGTGTATCACTGTGCGTGTGTGGGTCAGTGTGTATCACTGTGTGTGTGTGTGTGTGTCAGTCTGCATCACTTTGTGTGTGGGTCAGTGTGTATCACTGTGTGTGTGTGTGTCAGTGTGCATCACTGTGTGTTTGTGTGTGTCAGTCTGCATCACTGTGTGTGTGGGTCAGTGTGTATCACTGTGTGCGTGTGCGTATGTGTCAGTGTGCATCACTGTGTGTGTGTGGGTTAGTGTGCATCACTGTGTCTGTGTGAGTCAGTGTGCATCACTGTGTCTGTGTGTGTCAATTTCTATCATGGTGTGTGTGGGTTAATGTAGATCA